>NC_048223.1:127660834-127826330 GCF_002007445.2 Ailuropoda melanoleuca
AGCTAGTCAGCCCATTTCTTATGTGGATCAGTGTTGCAGACCCTAAAGGGTCTCCGTTGAGAAATAATTTTTGATATTATTAAGTAATTATTAATTCATGCAAAAGTAAGTTTGTAGTTAGAGCTGAGTCTCATTCTCTGATTGAGTGTCTGGGGCTCTTAGCCTGTAATCCCTGGGTGACGGGTCCCAGCCTAGTGATGCTCTAAGTGTGGTCGGAAGACCGTCACTGGGCTTCATGGCTCACCCGCGAGAGTCCATCCATAGGAGGGGCTTGGGTAGCCTGGGTGCAGAATACGTGCACATCTGTGCTTTGGTGCATTGCATGGATTCGTAATTCTGAGCCTTAATGCAAACCAGATGTCACTGCAACTCTGGTGTCTCTTTGCAAGTAATGCCAGTTTTCTCACTCATCCTGGAGAAGCTGGAGGAAGCCAGTACGTGTAAAAGTCTGTGACCTAAAGCTACTTGCTGGCCACAGGTGTTCTTTGTACCCTCAGGTCTAGGAGAGAGCTGCTTCTGAAGGTCCTGGTGCACACTCTGCTGTTAGCCTGCTGAAGCAGACAGAGCCACGGCCCCCCCAGGAGACTAAGGGTGTGCCCTTGCTCCTGCGCCCCATGGTTCTGTCTTGGGGTTGGGGGAGCTGCGGCCTGCAGTGTCCAAACTGCAGCACTGTCAGCATTTGCACCCCGCACAGCAGCGGGGTGTGGCAGGCTGTGTGGAGGCCCCGAACCCACCCCTCTTCTCTGTCCTCTGTCCCTCCTTGTTCTGTGGCTGCGTGCTATCTGGTTTTCTCTGTGCTGCCTGGATGGCTTGCTCGCAGGCTCTGCGTGGCGCCCTCCCCTGGGACTTGGTCAGGACAGTCTGTGCGGGCAGCCCTTGAAGCTGCGTCAAGTGTGGTCTTCCCCCGAGAGCCAGTGTCCCATCATGGCCAGACCTTCCCTTAGATGTGTATCTCCCTAACACCCACTGCACAGGCTCTCCTGGATAATGTGTTTTCTGTATTAATTAGTTATGTGGCAGTCCCAGGGGACCAATAAGTTGAAGAAAGAACTAGTGTGAGTGAATTTTTTTTAAAGGTCATTTGACTCTAGGAAAACCTGGTTTGTTTGTTTTTTTTTAAAGCATTTTATAGAAATATTCGATGGCAAAGTAAAATGCAAAGTATTAAACAGTTCTTACTGTAGTGAACACATTGCCCCTGATGCTGTTTACATCCCCATGCGCTGCATTTAGCCCGAATACTTGTCTACCTGATTCTCTGCGAACTGAAAGAGCTCATGCCCCAATGTGAAAACACTAGCAGTTACGTGATAATTACAACCAATGAGGAGAAAAATCATTACCTGTAGAATTCATAGAGGTCATTCAAATTAGAGAACATTCATCCCCAGCTCAGTGTTCCCAGATGTTTTCCATTTAGAATATGGTTTGATTAAAGACAAAATTTACCTCTCAAAAGAAAACTTGTTGTGCTGAGTGTTCATTCCACATTCGAGTTCTGTGTGCTGGTCAAAAAGAGGAGGTCTTAATTTAACCTCGGGGCTGTGCTGACCCCAGGAGGGACTGGATTTTCATTAATGACCTAAAAACTGCGGAGGTGCTCTCCGGGGACCTGGGGACACAGTGGCAACATCCGGTGTTGCCAACACCGTGTCGTTGTCCGGGTGTGAAGCATCACCAGTGAACGCTCGGGGGCAGCGGTTCTCAGGAAGCCGCCATCGGAGGCGAGGATGTGGGGGGAGAGGTCATAGACACCGTGGGTTGAGAGGCCTGTGTGGACGGTGAGGTTAGCAAGAAAGGACTGCAGGCGACAGGGAGGTGCTCCTGAGTGCTGACATCTTAGGCCCGCTCCTCTCTGCGGCTCTGGCAGCCCCGGGCTCCGTCCAGTAGCTGTGCGGTCCTGGCCGAGGCTGTGGGCTCCATGGCTCTGGTGTCCCTGCTTCGGCCCCAGGGCCTACGAGAAGGTGCTGGGGTTCCAGCAGAATGGAGAGAAAAGTGTCTGTGACAGCAGGCCAAGCTGCCTGGCCATGCCGCTCCCCTGGGGACTCGGCCCACCTCTCTGGGAAGGGGCGTAGCCGGCTGATCTCCGGAGGGAGAGGGGGGCTGCTGAAGTCCGGGAGGAAAGGCGCAGGAAAGACCTGGGATGAGTGTGCTGGCGGTGAGGGAGCGAGACCGCGTCCTCCTTGGCCCGTGGCGGCTGCCACCGTCTAGCATCCTTCAGTGGCAGGCCAGGACTCGGAGGAGGCGGGGACTCTTTCCCTAGGGCCCCGGCCACCCTTCGGATTGGGAAGGGCAGGCCTCCCCTCCGGCACAGTGAGCGTGCTGCCCTGGCCACAGGGGTCACCTGCAGGATGTCCTGCGAACCCCTCCCAGACCGCCTGCGCCCCACGGCAACACCCCCACCAGGCTGCACCCGGCCTGAGTACTGGAGCTCCTCCCGGCAGAACGCTGTGCTGTGGTTCCGTCTCCCAGTGGTGTCCCGGAGGGTGGGGCCTGGGTGACCCGGCCGCGTGTCCCAGGCCCTCTGGGCTGCTGTGACAAAAGTACCACAGAGTGGGTAGCTTGTAAACACGTATTTCTTGTGGTTTTGGAGGCTGAAGTCCAAGGTCATCATGGAGCCAGTGCATTTGGTGTCAGGTGAGAGGAGCCCGCCTCCTGGAACATGGTCTTCTGTGTCCTCCAGGGCAGAAGGGTGAGGGGGCTCTCTGTGGCTCCCCTCAGAGGGCATCGATCCCATTCATGGGGGCTCTACCCTCACGACACAGTCACGGGGGTTAAGGTAACATGACCTTCAGGGAGACAGAAACATTCAGATCATAGCACTGGGGATGTGCCTTCCTCTGAAGAATCTCCAGGCTGATACACAGAATGAGACGTGGTCACTCTGGTCTGTCCCAGATCACGGGTGTTACGGGGTCGGCTATGACAGCAGATAGCATCCAAGTTTAACAACAGTCCGGTTCACCAGAATAACCTCTAGGTACCTTTCCGACATCAGGAGTCTGCTCTGTGAAGGACCTCTGGCTGTAAACAAATAGTGCTGAAGGTCTGCTCTTCCAAGTCCGTTTTATTTTTATTTAAAATCAGTTGACATAGTGTATTATCAGTTTCAGAGGCAGAGTTCAGTGATCATCAGTTGCATATAACAACACCCAGTGCTCATCACATCCCGTGCCCCCTTAATGCCCATCCCCCAGTTACTCCTTCCCCCCACCCGCCTCCCCTCCAGCAGCCCTGTTTGTTTGAGTGTCTTGTGGTTTGTCTCCCTCTCTGGTTTCATCTTCTGTGAAATTAATTTTAAAATCATCTGAATTTAGAAGTTAAACAGTGTAGGTCCTCGGAATTAGCATCCTCCTATCTCTGCTTTTGTATTTAAAAGTGAAACTTTGGTGCCTGGGTGGCTCAGTCAGTGAGGCATCGGCCTTCAGGCTCAGGTCAGGATCCCAGGGTCCTGGGATCGAGTCCCGCCTTGGGCTCCTTGCTCCACAGGGAGCCTGCTCCCCCCTCTGCCTGTTTCTCCCTTTGCTTGCTGCTCCCCCTGCTTGTGTGCACGCACTCTCACTCTCTCTCTCAAATAAATAAAACCTTTAAAAATAAAAGTAAAACCTGCCCAGTTCCCATATCTGCAGGATGGCCGGCACGTCCCCTGCAGACCTGCTAGTAGTAACCCCCTCATTTTACACTTCACACTGGTTTACAGACCCTGAAAGTGTGAAGTGACTTGTGGGAGTGGAGGGTGCATGTTGTTTCGGGTGGAGGCTTGGGTGAGCCCACTCCGGTGCTGAGGCCTTGCTGGGACAACCCATGTGGGAAGTGTGGGCTGCAAGCAGACCTCACCAGAGCCAGGTGTGGCCAGGTCTCCCTGGTAGTGGACTGGGACTTTGATCAGCTGTGGACTGGCTCAGGCCAGAGATTTTGAGGCAGGTTATAAAACTTCATAATGTAGTAAGAAACACCTGTGAGGAAGTGAGGAGGGTTGGGGGGGACCTCCCTGACACTAGAAGGGGAAAACCTCAGGTCAGGACAGCAGGGAATTTGTCTGCCTTCTGGAAAAGTCTGTTCTATATCACAGTCAGGGTCTTTGAGATGAGTGGCGAAGAGGTCGGGTGTGAGGGTGTAAGGGAGAGCCAGGGGCAGGTACAAATTGGACAGCGGTGACCCTGAAGTCAGGGAGCTGGGGTGGCCCCCAGAGACCACCTGCCCCAGCCCCCCTCCTGGCAAGTGGCAGCCTTGTCAGCCATGCTGGCCAGAGCTCCCTCAGTGCCCCCATTTTTCCCACCTTCCCTACCGCCTGCCCGGGTTCTTAGATACCGTGGGGATGACCCATCAGAAACAGAACAGTTTGGTAACAGTTCGGTTTCACATCTGAGAAGACGAGAAGGCCCCAGAGATCCATCATGAACAGTGATGAAGATGAAAGGGGGGGGGTGCAGAGCAGGTGGCCCGCGGAGCTCACAGGCCGGGACCCTGGGGGGCCTGCAGGTGGAAGCAGGCGGCCGTTCACACACACACTGTTCCTTGGAATTCGTTGTGTTAGGAGCAATGCGATTCCGCTCCCACCTTCTGTTCATCATACATTCGTCTGCTCTTCAATTACATGGATAAAAATAACATCAGTAGCTCTGAGCACAGGTTCCTTGGGCCATCCCTGTGAGCTTCAGGCTCAGCAAAGGCAGGGAGGGGGAAGCATCTGGTTGCCGGAGGCCCTCAGGACACAGGGTCCGTGGGGGGTGGGTACGGACCCTGAGACAGCGGTGTGGGGTGATGGTGCAAGGCCGCGTCAGGAAGTGTTGGAGGGGGCGCCGGCAGAACCGGGGGATGGTGGTGTTGGGAAGCTGCTGCTGGTGGCCGTAGGCAGGATGAGTACCTCTCCCTGCCTGCCTTCTGCCTGAGGCCCCTTGTCTAGTAAGGGGTACCCCAGGGTGGGCATTTGGAATATGATGGGTAGATAGGCCACTTGCTTTTTCAAAGGTCTAATGGAGACCTCGCTTCCAGCTTGGGGGTGAAGCTTCCTGTTGAGAACTCGTGAAAGTCTCTTAGGATGATCACTGAAAATCCCTCCCCCTGAGGTGGCGTCCTGGAAGCCGCAGAAGGGAGCAGGCAGCCTAGGGGCTAGACTGCACCTCATCTGTGTGTGGTGCTGGGGCCGGAGGCTGCTCAGCCCCCCCAGAAAGGCCCGGGGTGGGTCCCTAGCTGAGAGGCATAGAACCCACCTCACAGGCCTGCCTCACGGAGGTGCCCAGCTGTGACCCCATCCTGTCGGCGCTGCGGGGGTGTGTGGCTGTCCCACAGCATGGGCGGAAGTGGTTCGGGGGACCAGGAGGTCGATTTTTATCAGTCTTAAGACTTGGTTACCCAGCTGTTGGTTGGCAAACAGGTAGGTGCATTTCTTTTCACAAATCAGAATTTGAGAAACTTGCACAAGGTGTGATTTTTCCGGGGTGTCCGTGCTTCTGCTTGTTGAGGGCGTCAGCCTTGACGTGGGTGGGAAGGGCCCAGCTCTTACCCGAGGGCTGTGCTGTTTCCTCTGGCCACCCCCCGGCATCCTGGCGCTTCTCGTGCGGCCTGCGTGGGACCGCAGGTTGTCAGGACATGAGCAAGAGGGAATTTCACTGTGGGTGCATTTGAGTTCTGGGTTGGTGCTCACACGCGCTGAATCTTGTGGAAACGCCTTGTAAACACGGGAGGGCAGGCAATCACGGGAGGAAAAGGTACAGTATCGATAGAGAGGCACTGATTCTGCATTGAAAGTGTGGGTGAGAAGTAACATTTGTGTCTGAATAAGCTAGCGGCAGCCAGCAGTCCCAGGTAACCTGCCAGGCCGCAGTAACAGTGGCCCCCACCCTGATTCTGAGTTCAGATCACAGAGCGGTCAGCTCTTCTCTAAGACCAGCCCATACAAGTCCCATTGCATGTTCAAACTCTTGGTTCCAGGGGAACCCAGATGAAAAGCCAAGGAGAGATCAAGACCGTTGGTGCCTGGTGCCCCTGCCAGAGTTTTCTTCGGACGTCACTTGTGGCACTTTCAGCAGAAGAGCCGGTATTGTGCACGTAGCGGGAGCGGTGCAGGCTACAGTCAGATCAGTGTGCTGCTTTGTCCGGGGCACCAGGACCATACTCTCCTGCGAGCCGGTCGTGTGCAGCAGCACGGCTTCGAGCATGCGCCAGCACTCCCGGTTGACCGCTCGGGAGCTCCTAGAACAAGCAGGTAGGAGGCCTGCCTGGGAAGGTGGTCCTGTCCCCTTTGTGGGGAGGCCATTCTCCACATGCTGAGACCTAATTTGACATTAACCTTCACCTTCCACAGAAACAGTTCTATGAAAAGGTAGCATAGAAGAGCTCCCTACTAGCCCGAAAGCACTTCTGCCACCAAAGACACGGCAAAAATAGCACAACTTCATGTTCTCCGTCTGAAGCCAACGAGGTTGCCGTGCGTGGGATGGGCTTTGTGAATGAGGTCAGGGATTTGTCATCTGTCGGGAGTCCTGTAGGACACAAACTCTATCTCCTCCTGGGGAGTCCGTGTGCCTCCCTGCCTGTGGTTGTCAGACTGGTGGCCCTGGGGCTTCGGTGATCTCCTGTCACCACCGTTGTGTCCCCGCCTGGTGCAGTCCACTGACAGTTCAAGAATTACTTGTGCATTGGCACATTAATTGGCAAGTAATTTTTTGTGAAACATGCTATAGCTGTACCAGCTTTGATTCATTTAACGAATACTTAATGAGGACCTACTGTGTTCTGGGAATACAGAGATCCCACAACAAACCAGATTAGGAACCCTGCCCAGGGCCGCCTGGGTGGCACAGTGGTTAAGCGTCTGCCTTCGGCTCAGGGCGTGATCCCGGCGTTATGGGATCGAGCCCCACATGGCTCCTCCACTATGAGCCTGCTTCTTCCTCTCCCACTCCCCCTGCTTGTGTTCCCTCTCTCGCTGGCTGTCTCTATCTCTGTCAAATAAATAAATAAAATCTTAAAANAAAAAAAAAAAAAAAGAAAGAAAGAAAGAAACCCTGCCCAAAAAGTGCTTATAATCTTAGCTGGGGATGGGATGGGGGGCGGGGGGGCGGGAGCGAGACAGAAGGACTCCGTAAACTGTATTGCGTGTATCGGGTGCTGGGGAGTGTCCTGGAGAGCTGGCAAGCAGGAATGAGGGATGAGACAGGTGCCAGGGATTGGGCAGGTGCCTTTTAAATGAGGTAATCAGAGGCCTTGCTGAGGAAAAGACCTCTGACCTCTTGGGGGACACTCAGGCCCCAGCCGTTTGTCATGCCTGTGGGAGCCTTGACAGCAGTGTGACCCGGTTTCATGAAGATGCCGAGAGGAATGGTACTCCTTGTCTCTGAATGAGGAGCCCCCACCTCAGGTGCAAATTCATAGCCAGGCCTTCCCTAATTGCCACTCTGCACTATTTCTTTGGCTTAGAAAATTCTCTTAAATATATTTAAATGTGATGTTGAAATCGGTAGGCACCCCCCTCCCCATCTCCAAAGATCACCAAATCTTTGGGGGTCTTTCAAAAGGTAAAGGTGACCTCCCTGGTCCTAATACACTGTTTTGTGTTTGCTTTTACTTCCTTAAGACTAATGTGTGGGTGTCCCCATTCCCTCCCATCAGATTGCCAACCAAAACCAAAACAGAAGGCTGGGTTCCCAGCTCTCTCCATATCAGACAGGAGGATGCTGCAGATAACTGTCCCGGGCTGCCTTCATATCAGACAGGGCGATGCTGCAGGTGACTGTCCCAGGTTCCCTCCGTAACAGGAGGACTCTGCAGGTGACTGTCCCGGGCTCCCTCCATAGCAGACAGGGTGATGCTACAGGTGACTGTCCCAGGTTCCCTCCATAACAGGACGACTCTGCAGGTGACTGTTCCAGGCTCCCTCTGTAGCAGACAGGGCGATGCTGCAGGTGACTGTCCCAGGCTCCCTCCATAGTAGACAGGAGGACTCTGCGGGTGACTGTCCCAGGCTCCCTCCGTAGCAGACAGGGCGACTCTGCAGGTGACTGTCCCAGGCTCCCTCCATAGTAGACAGGAGGACTCTGCGGGTGACTGTCCCGGGCTCCCTCCATAGCAGACAGGGCGATGCTGCAGGTGACTGTCCCAGGTTCCCTCCGTAGCAGGAGGACTCTGCAGGTGACTGTCCCGGGCTCCCTCCATAGCAGACAGGACAACACCACAAGTGACTGTTCTGGAGACCTGGAAGGAGCGAGCAGCACAGCTATGTTATTGACTAGTAGCAAACAGCTTTTCCTTGCCTTGCTACTCTGTTTGTTTCATACAATATGCATTGAGAGCAACACCCAGATGCTGAATGACAAGTGACCCTCAGAGCACTCCTGGTATGTGCTGTGCTGGCCTGCCAGTGTTTCTTAGAGGCAGAGTTGATTCTAATTCGGTAGGATTTTTAACCCCTGCATTTAAAACTCTCGTTTGGAAAGTCCATGCTATTTCCATTAACATCAATGAGGTTTTCACATAGCCAAATATCTAATGTCATGCTTTGAGAATTGAAGCCTAGCCTGCTTTTAAAAGCAGAGGTCTCACTATATCCATTGGGGTTTTGCAGTGATTTGACATGTCCTGGAAGAAATTATCTTTCAAGAAAGTAAGCTTAGTTGATTGAAATGAAATTAATTCCACATTTCCGTGTCATAATTTATTAACCTGATTGGCCTGCTGAATTCCAGCCTCTGTTTACAAACATTCTGTGGCCTGTGTGGACCTTCTCTCTGCAACCTAAATTTCCCTCCCTGAGCTCTGGGACCAAACCCTGATGCTGAGCATTTCCGTCCAGACCTCTGTAAGTTGCAGCGCGTGAGAGCCGCTGGAATTTTACACGTGCAGAGGACCCCCCCCCCATGTCATGTGATGTTGCCGCACCTGCTCTCGGCCTTGTGGTTGCAGCAGCGGTCCTCAGCTTCCATGACTTCATGTTCAGAAAGCACCGGCGTCGCCGTCTCGGTGCCACTTCCTTTCCCAGACGCACTTGCTCAGGGACAGAACAGATCTCACCCCAGGTCAGCAGTCTCGTAGAATGAGGTTCTGGGCTGAACACTCGAGAGTGACAACGGTCACACTTATTCCTGAGAAAAGAACTCAAAGGTATACATCCTGCATGTTAGCTCCAAGGCTACTGGCATTGTTCACGATGAAGGAGCCTATGAAATTTTGAAGATCAGCTTAGCCCTAAAATATTCCATTAGTAACTGCCAGAAAAGCCTTTTTGAAACAATATTAGGCTGCAGAAGCGTGCCAATGTTAATAGACTGACGTTATAAAAACAGCAGTCCAAACAAAATGTCTAAATTCGAACTGAAGTCTGCTTAGATACAGCTGTTTAAATCAAGCAATGGGAACCACAAAGCCCCTACCTGATCCTTGAATGGTGCCCAACCCACGAGTGCTGCTCGCCTGCACAGCCTGGCCTCTTCTCCGGGCCCCCATGGGGGTGTGGGCGGAAGAAGATGCCCCATGTGCACAGGGATGGCCCAGAGAGCAGAGGACTGCTGTGAGCCTCTGGTTCACTTCTTCTGAAACTGTGAATACCACTTTGTGTGACATTTTGATGCTTTGCTGCCCATTCCAACAACTATTTCTCTTTTCAGAGCCAAGTTCATAATTTCTTCCTTTGTCTCCTTTTGCTTTTACCCAATTCCGACCTTTCGTCTTACAATCATCTTATTTCCAAGCATTCATTTATTAATCCCTTTAGTTTCCCAGGGCACATGCTCTGTATGTCTTTTTGCAGTTAAAAGATCACACTGGCCTCTGAGAACGGACTCTGGCCATCCTGGCAGGGTGGTCAGAGTCCATGCCAAGGGTTCTTGACTTGTGAGGCATCCTCCCTAACTCTGCACCCCACAAAAAGAGCAGAGTTCCTGCCCCAGGAAGCATCTTCTTCCTCCACGCTGAGATTTAAACCACCACGAAGGTACAATGTGCACCCCAGAGAGGCGTTAGATGCCTCTGTAGGTGGCTTTCCCCTACCCTCTCCTCCCCTCCAGGCGGAGCTCCCCCTCCAGCCTGTCCCTGGGCGGCCCCTGTCTTCCAAGACATCCACTCCATCTTTCCCTCCCCGCCTCTGCCTGAGGGTTCCCTGACATGAAACCAATGCTTGTGCTGGGGTCATGGGGCATGGAACACTTCAAGGAAGACCGTCTGTGTCCCCAGCAAGATCTTCATGACTTTTGGGAGATGCTTGTGTGTCACTGTTGATTTCAGGTTGTTTCTGTTTCTTGGACTTGAAGAGTTTTAAAGCAACGCAGGTTTACTGAAAAATTTCAAATGTAGCAGTATAAAAATCCTCTTTTGGAAGCAATCAGTCTTGATCCTCTTGAAGGAAACCTTGCAAATTTTTGTAAATAAACTTTCCTGTTCTTCTGTAGCTTGACTGGAAAGGTATACAGTGTATCCTTTTGTAAGACCTAAACTGCCTAATAGATCAGTTTCCCATAGCTGCACCTTGTTCTAAGTTATCGACTACTATGATGTATTAACTTTTGGGGGGAATTTAGTTGCTATCCAACTTCTTTGCTTTTACAGACCGTTAACATGGATATTCGTGTGTATGTGTGTTTCTGGAGACTAGGCTCCTGGAAGGGGCATTGCTGGGTCAAGGGCATGGTCATCTAAGGCGTGGATGGGTGCAGCCCAGGCGCCCCACAGAAAGGCTGTCTGTTTACAGCCGTCAGCAGGAATAAAGGATGTGTGTTTCTCTGTATCTTCACAAACATGAAATTTTTTAAATGGCTTCTTTTTAAAGAAAGGACACTTCTCTGGTGACTGGGGGCACAGATCTTCACTAGCCACTTGTGTTTTCTCCTCCTTTGATTTACTTATGCATGGTCCTCACGCGTCCCCCATTGTTTGTCTCATTTCTAACTTTAGTAACTTTTTCTAAAGGAGGGCTGTTAGTCCTTGGTAAGTTATAAATATTCCAGTCTATCGAGATGCCTTTGGCATGGTGGAGCTTTGAATTTCTGTGGAGTCTGATCTGATAGTTCTTTCATTGGAGCCTCTAGAATTTTGAGTCTTGTTTTGAAATATCATTACTATAGCAAGATTGCAAAAACAACTATGCATATGGTGCTTTTATGGTTTTAATATTTTAGATTTGTTGATCCATTGCTTTTGTGTGATCTGAGATACACTATAATATAAAGCTGTGCTACGTGGACCATTTATCCACACGGTTTGCTGTCATCAACCCTTTAGAGGAAATGTCCACTTCACTTTATCCTAAGTGCTCACAGATGCCGGTCTGTATGTGGCCCCTTCTCCACTGCCTGTTAGTTCATTCCTGGACCTGCTCTTCACTCTTAATACGTGTAGCTCTGCCGATAGTTTAATACATAGTAGGATACATCTTTTTTTGCCGTAATTTTAAAATTGTCCTTGGGGGTGGGGATATGGGAGGGGATATGGTGGGGCATCAAAGAAAATCATTTCAAACCAACAGACCAGAAAGTAAAAGATTGGATAAGGAAAACAGGAATTAGGGCAACTGCTCATCCCTGTTTGGCTGGGACTGAAGAGGTTCCCAGGATGCAGGACTCCAGTTTTAAAATGAGAAAAGTTCTGGCTAAACTGGGACAAGTTGGTCATTCTAGATTACGAGCACTATAAAACATACAAAGGTAACCTCTAGAATAATAGAAGACCAAGTAGAGAAACACAGCAATAATATGGTAATTACAAGCTAATGGGACAGAGTTGAAGCCCTATTAATGTCATGGGGCTTGCCTATGAAAGTGAGATTTCAAATTGGCCTGTGAAGCAAAACCCAACTATGTGCACATGTAAGCACTGCACCCAAAACATTGATTTGAAGACAGCAAGAGTCAGGGATGGGTGATGGTTAATCAAGCAAGTGAAATCAATAGGAAAGCAGATGTTGTAATCCTGATAGCATACCACGTAGAAATCCGGCCACAAGAAGCATTCTGAGAGACCGCGGGGATACTTGAAAATGCCAAGCACCGTGTGCTTAGTGAAGATAGAACACTTACAACACGGAAACCACCTGTATAAAGCAGAAACCACAGTATATGCAAAGAAAAATAGAGAGACAACAGAAATGTTAGGAGATGCTAACACTATCTTCAGAAAAGACCAGCCAAATGGACGCATGTAATGATGTAGGAGGACCCAAGCAGTACAGCCGTACCGGACACGGAGCGAAATTCACACCCTGAGTGGAGACTACTGCATCTTCTCAAACATGCACGGGATACTTACAAAAACTTATCAAAAGTTAGGTTATAAAGAGTTTTATTAGTTTATTAGTTTTATTAGAAAATTATTTTAAACATTGTCTAACCCCAGTGAAGTAAAACTAGGAATTGTTACATAAGCTCTCAGGTGAAGGTGCAAATATAAACATTACAGAATTCCTTTAAAATGAGAGCACTGCATATCAAACACACTTAAAGTAACAATTAGAGGAACATTCATGTCTGTAGCCACCAAAATCAGTGAAAAAGAAGAAAAATTCTAAATTTCAAGAACTAGGAATAATAGGGAAGCAAAAAAAAAATACAAGAAATTAAATGGAGAAAGAAGAAAAGCACAGGTTAAATCAATGAATTCAAGTCCAGGTTCCTTAAAAAAAAAATCAAGAGACAAATCATTAGATATTTTATTCAAGAAAAAGGATAAAAAATATACAAAAAAGGAAATGAGAACAAGGAATAAGTATTGATATAGAGGAAACTTCTAAGAAGCACAGACTGATTTTGCGGATAAATCTGAAAACCTATTAAAGTACGTAAGAAATCAGTTTTGCCAAAATTAACCCTATTTAGAGAACACTCAAGTAAACCAGTGTATGTTGAGGAAATAGTATCTCCCAGGAATTACATCACGAAACAGTACCAGGTCTAGTCAATCTCCATGAAACCTTTTGCACAGCTCATACTAATGCTATGAAAGTTATTTCAGAGCACAAAGAAAATGAAAGGGAACTTTTTATATTTTTTTAAACAATTATAACCTTGAAACCTGGACCAGGTAAAGACAGTAGACTCTAATACCACATGGGAATATTAATACGGAAGTCCTAAATAAGCTGTGAGTGAACAGATTGCACCATGTCATTGATAGTATAATATACCTTGATGGAGTTGAGTTTATACCCAGGAATACAAGGGTAGTTTGATATTAGGAAATTTGTTAACTGTACTGCAAATGGACATCCTCAGCATGCAGGAGGGAGGGAAAAAGACTGAATGCAGATGACTTTTGCACACTCTTGCTCTACGCAGTTGTGGTTGAAATTCTGAATATTGATTTTCATAATTGTATGAAAACTTTTTATGTGTATGTAGGATTGAGCAAATGACTTATGCTAATGTTTCGAGGAACGGAGGTTCTCCCTGTGGGAGAAGAGCTGGTGGAAGGGGGGACAGCGAGGAGGAAGCTTGTGGAGTTAGGTTGGATTGGAACAATCCGTCTGAACTGATCTCTTCTACAGTGCACATGCCACCTGGCTCTGTCTACGGAAAAGACCTAGAAGCAGTGTTACCCCTGCTGGTTCCAGATCTTCTCTTCTCTTTTATATCTCTTTTTAAAGTAATCTCTACACCCAACATAGGGCTCAAAGTCACAACCCTGAGATCAAGAGCCACGTGCTTTTTTGACTGAGCCAGCCAGACATCCCCCAATCTTACGTTCTAAATACAGACAGCCCCTCATCTATGATGGTTCAACTTATGCTTTTTCAATTTAACAATGGTGTGAAAGTGATATGCATTTAATAGAAACCATACTCTGAATTATAGATTTTGGTCTTTCCCAGGGTTAGTGACATGTGGTACAATCCTGTCTTGACACCAGGCAGCAGCAAGCCATGGCTCCCTCTCAGCCCTGCAATCTAGAGGGTCAACAGCAAAACACTTAAGACCATTCCGTACCCAACAGCCATGTGGTTTTCACTTTCACTGTGGTATTCGATAAATTACATGAGAGCGTCAGCACTTTGTTGTAAAAGAGGCTTTGTGTTAGGTGATTTTGCCCAACGGTAGGCTAGGAAGTGTTCTGAGCACATTTAAGGTAGGCTAGGATAAGCTATGATATTTGGTAGGTTAGGTGTTGTACCACATGCATTTTTGCCTTATATTTTCAATTTACGATGCATTTTCAGGGTGCAACTCCATTGTAAGTCAAGGAAGATCTGTACCTTTGACCACTAAAAGGGTCCTGTGCTACTTGGAGAAATGGCTGATTCCAGGACTGGGACAGGAAAGCTGTGAGGTGAGCATAGAACAGGAGGAGTGGGTGACAAGCTCATTTTTAAAATGGTGAAACATTGGGGCACCTGGGTGGCACAGTCGTTAAGCGTCTGCCTTCGGCTCAGGGCGTGATCCCAGGGTTCTGGGATCAAGCCCCACATCAGTCTCCTCTGCTGGGAGCCTGCTTCTTCCTCTCCCACTCCCCCTGCTTGTGTTCCCTCTCTCTCTGGCTGTCTCTCTCTCTCTCAAATAAATAAAATCTTTAAAAAAAATAATAAAATGGTGAAACATCGAACAGACTCATGATGAAAGAATGCGTAGTAGTGGAAGACAGGCATGTGAGCACATGCTCCGTGTCGTAGCCCTTGGGCAGATGAGAATTAAACACCTAGGAGTCTCCAGATTGGGTAAAGGCGGAAGCTGACGGTAGCAAGTGCTGGTGAGGACGCAGAGCGAGGAGAGCGGCGGAGCCGGTGGGAGGGCTGCATCGCGGCCACTCTGGAAAGCCATTCGGTGGTTTATTTTAATAAAGTTAAACCTACACTTACTGCAGGACCCAGAAGTCTCACTGCCAAATGTTTACTCAAGTGAAATGAAACCTTAGGTGTGTGTACTGTCTGTGGCAGCTTAGAATTTCCAGAAACAACCGGAGACGACCATTCCCCAGTTGGGAAATGGAATAAACCTCCTATGATACATCTCAACACTGGAATTCAACGCAGCACGAAAAAAGGAACAGCACACAGGTGCATAGAAGAACATGAATGACTCTCAGATGCGTTATGTCACGTGGAAGCAGCCAGATGCACAGAAGGCCACGCGTGTCATTCCACTTCCAGGACTCCGGTGAGGTGCAGTCACACACACACACACGCACGCGTGCATGCGCACACACGCACACGTGCACACACATGCACATGCGCACACGCACACGCATGCGCGAGGCAGATACATAGTTGCCAGGGGCAGGGTTGTGGGGAGAGGTTGATGGGAAGGCCGCAGGAGTCCTTGGGGACATGGAGCNTGAATGACTCTCAGATGCGTTATGTCACGTGGAAGCAGCCAGACGCACAGAAGGCCACGTGTCATTCCACTTCCAGGACTCCGGTGAGGTGCAGTCACACACGCACATGCTCGCACACGCGCACGCACGCGCACACGCATGCACACATGCGCACACACCTGCACACACGTGCGCACACGCACGCACACACATGCACGCACACGCACACGTGTGCGGCAGATCCATAGTTGCCAGGGGCAGGGTTGTGGGGAGAGGTTGATGGGAAGGCCGCAGGAGTCCTTGGGGACATGGAGCTGTCCTGTGTCTCTGTTGTGATGGTGCTGATGTAAGTATAGGCAGTTGTCACAATTCAGCTAGACACCAGAGGGTTTAGATCTTTGAAGGATGTTAACATCCATGTGGATGAGAGAGCAAGTCTGTGGGACTTGTCAGGGTCCAGTACTAGAGGAAAATCATACTGCGGGGAAGTCATAATTGGGACAACTGACAAAACTGACGTGCGGGCAGTATATTGGGTAAAAGCTTTGTGTGTCTGTTGAATTCCCTGAATTTGATAACTACTGTGGTTATCTAAGAGAACATTCTCATTCTTAAGAAATAAGGTGTGTGATGTACCTATAATCAATTCTCCAGTGCTCAGACGAAAATTAACATGTGGGAAGGGACGGAGAAGGAGGAATTGGCCAACTGATAAACATGGGTGACTCTGGGTAAAGGGCATACAGGAGTTCTCTGTGTTGTTACAACTTTTATGTAAGTGTGAAGGTATCTCAAAATTTTTAAAAAATGAAAATATCTACTTAAATATGCTTTCATAGAAGTTTTAGAATCCACTTACCAGCCTTCACTCTTTAAAATCCAGTTATTTATGATTCAGAATACATTGACTAAATTAGTTTGGAATCACAATGAATTTTATGTTAATTTCAAAAACTTTCGGTTATTTTCCTCCCCACGTACATGCTGTATTTCATATATTCAGCACTTCTTTGCTGTTTTTCCATAAAATCTTATACTTTTAATCATGTAACTCACATTTTCTAAGTTTACTTGTATATGTTGTTGTTATTATTATTATTTTAGTGTGTTAGGAACAAGCACTCTTTATCTCAGTTACTGACTGCTTATAGTTGACATATGGAAAAGTTGTTGACAGCTGTTGCTTTTGGCCATTTTGCCGACCTCTCTTATTCTCATTTCAATTCTGATTTTTTCAGTAGACCGTCCTATCTGGCAACAAGGGCCCTTTTCCTTTTGCCTTTCTGATGTTTGTGCCTGTTACTCCTCTGTCCTGGCCTTTCTGATGTTTGTGCCTGTTACTCCTCTGTCCTGGCCTTTCTGATGTTTGTGCCTTGTTACCCCTCTGTCCTGGCCTTTCTGATGTTTGTGCCTGTTACCCCTCTGTCCTGGCCTTTCTGATGTTCGTGCCTTGACCAGAATCTAGGCAGTAGTGCTCAGAGTCGGGGATGCTATCATGAGGTTTGCCGCCTCAGACTGTTCCAGAAGCCAGCTCCCCTAGTGTTTGAGTGCTACGTTCTACAAATAGATAATGGCTGAAATTCTTGGCTGAGCCCCCACTGCAGGAAAACATTTATGACATCTACCGAATTAAAGCATTTACTGAAAACCGTGGTGTGCTGTGTCAGGCCCATCCTGACGTGATTGTGCCATGACTGCCCTGCTGCCGGATGAACACAAACAGTAATCGTATCTGCACCTGCTCGGGGACCAGACTTTTGCAGTGCAGCCATTTTCTTACCCCAGTTTTGTTGGGAAATAAAGTGCCTATGAAGTGCACAAGGTGGGCATTGGCATGACCACGTGCATCCAGAAACAAACCACCGTGGGGGCCCTCGGAAGCTCCTTGTCCTCCCCGCCCCCCGCCACGCTCCTCTTCCTCTCCCAAACGCAGCTCCTATTCTGATTGTTGACCATCGATTCCTGATTTTTCTTTATGGTTTTATCACCTAAGCATGCCACCTTCAGCACTGTGCTTTTGTTTTGCTTATGTTTTCATTACGTGAAGTCAGTCCTACCATGTGCTCCTTCATTACAGCCTGCTTTTATTCAGTGTCCCTCATGAGTCCCCTCCGCACGGTGTGTGGCAGGTGCCCTCGTCTGTTCATTTCCCTTGTACCGTCTTAGGTGCTTCCTCCACTGTTAACGGACGTTCCATGCCTGCAGGTTTCTCGCTGTTGCCAGTACACCCTGTGATGATGCCAGCACATCTCTTGGTGTGCACGCCCATGCGTTTCTTTTGGACACGTACCACGCACCGGTGTCGCGAGTCACAGGGTATGGGTGTAACTGTGTTTCGTAGATAATGCCATCCAGTTTTCCAGCATGATTGAGTCAACTCAGTGCCCACCAGCAGTGTCTGAAATTTCCTATTGCACCACATCCACGGCAGCATTTGGTTTTATAAGCTTTTAAATTTTCGTCATTCTCATTTTGTCACGTATCTCGTGGTTTTGCAGTCCTGTAATGACTAACATACTTGCATACGTTTTCATATGGTTATTTGCCATTTGTCTTTACTCTGTTGTGAAGTATTTAGACAGGAATCACCCATTTTCCTATCGGGTTGCTTAATTAACATTAGAATTCTTTTTATATCCTGGATATTAATTCTTTGCTGGCCATATGTGTTGAAAATATCTTCCACTCTGTGGCTTACCTTTTTTATTCCTTTAATGGTGTCTTGCTGTACGAAATTTTTAAAATAGTCCAATTTTATCAGTCTTTTCCTTTCTGATTAGTTCATTTTGTCATGTTTAAGAACTCTTTCCCATAAGATCATGAAGATGTGTATTCTAGAACAGAGATTGGCAAGTTTTTTCTGTATACAGACACTTAGACACTAAATATTTAGGTAGTGTGTAGTTTTGTCTTTGTGGACCACAGAGAGTCTCCATTATAGGCTCATCTGCTTTTTTTTTTTATTTTTTATTTTAAAGCACCACCCTTCGGAAATGTAAAAATCATTCTTAGCTTGTGGGGAACTTCTGCGGGATCTAGCTTGCCTTTCTGTTCTAGAAGCCACAGTTTTTTGTTTTGTTTTGTTTTGTTTCTACATATAAAACTACAATATACCTGCAGTTGATTTTGTTTGCTATTGTTTTATAGTGAAAGACACAGTGTCTAAATGAATATCAGTTCATGTACTGAGAGGTCCATTCTTTCCCCACTTTCATTCAGTGACCCCTTTGTCACAAATTGAATTACTCTGAGTTCTCCGCTGCATTTCATTGGTCTACTTGTTTATTCTCCCGTCACACTATCTTACTGTAGCTTTTAACAAATATTTGTATTTAGTAGACAAAATGCTCAGTTTCTTTATACAACCGTCTTGGCTGTTCATGGCCAAGACATTTCCACTCGCATATACGTTTTAGAATCCATTGTCAAATTCCAAAGTAGTATGTTTAAAAAAAACCTTTTTCTTTTTAAACTAAGATTTGATTGACTCTATAGATTGGTTTAAAGCAAATTGACATTTTTACAACTTTTATTCATCAAATCTAAGAATACATTATTTTCATTAGTGAGGCTAAATTTTTCTCAATGACTTAGTTTTTCTGTACAAAGGTCTTACATGTATCTTCTTGGATTTATGACTAGTTACATATGTTTAAATATCTGAGCTATTATAAATGGCACATTTTCTCCTTTTTTATTATTATGTTCAATTAGCCAATATATAGTACATTTTTTAATCAACAACGTTTGTTGGAATGCAATACTGAACGTGTCCTGGCTTGTAGTTTATAAGAAATTTTAAATTGTAGGACATGTCATGTTTCCTTAGGTCATTTTTAAAAACAACTTATTTTGTTTAACTAATTGTACTGACTGGGATCTGCTGTAGAAGGTTAAATAGAAGTAATGAGAGTAGACATCCTTCCCTTGTTTCCAATTTTAGGGAAAAATTTTTCAGTCTTTCTGTCCTGATCAGTGTGGCTGGATGTTTCTTTTATTCATCTTGCTCAAGATCCAACTTCTGGTATCATTCTTTTTCTCTCTTGTTCTCCTGTTTTCCATTGCATCAGTGCATTCCATGCTACCAATACACAGACATAATTTTATTGGAGTGTTTTGATGACTTGGAAGGCATTTATAAAGTTCTGTTGGATTCTTCTCTTGATGTTTTGCTTTTAACATGTCATTACACTGCAAATTAATCACTTCCAATTAAAGATTAAGTGAAAGCTCCTCAATCGTACATCTAAAAGGATTTCAAAATACGGAAACTTCCTTTGTACTTGCCTTGGGATCCAACAAAAGCTGCTGGAATAGTGGTTTGTGCTCAGAAAACCTATCCACTGTAGATTCATGTGGGAATGTAGGTCTTGGACAGTGTAAAGCAGTTTGACATTTCTTATGATTCAAACAAGGTTACTTGTCATCAAAGCAACTTTACTGGAGCATAAGCATGTAAGTGTCATTTTGCCTTGAATTCCTTAAAAAACTACCAAATCTGCAGCAAAAGCTGATTTCCAAAGCCATTTAGTGTTTAATGATAGTGGTTAAAGGCAGCTCTTTGACTCAGAAAATTTTCAACCCTGACCTGTAAAAATTGTAATAAAACTCTGTCACTGCTGCTAAACCATTCAAGTGTTCTGTGGTAGGTAAGTCAGGATATCCAGTTTTCATTTCTCACAGACTTTCACAGAACCGGTGAAACTGCATGATGGTTAAGTCCAGGACAGATTGAAAGATCGTCTACGAAGTGCCTATTGATAGATAATAGACTGAATGACCGTAGAATTTAACTGTCTTGTGTTTAACAAGCTGTTAATTTGTCCAGGTCAGCCTTTGTCTGCTTCACACGTGTTTACCACCACCCCTTGTCACATCATCACACGCTCCACCTCAGGGTGTGCTGAATTAGTGTTTCCTCAAATTCTTTGAAAGTAGTCTTGCTGCAGCCATAGTTTTCCAACCCTTAATCTAGCTTTTGACGTAAAGTACAAAGAGAACAGAAAAACCCAAACCAAGTAAAAGAAAGGCCAATAAAGATGATAAAACTCTCACCAGACTGATAAGAGACAGAACTATAGATGTACCCATACTAGTTTTAAAGGGGAACCAGTACGTATCTTACAGATATTAAAAGAATAATAAGGAAATCCTATAAACAGTTTCATATCAGTAAATGTGATAACGTAGATGAAAGGGAAAAATTCATATTTACATCTAATTTACATATAACGTGTGTACTATGTATTATAAATGCATGTTTGATAGCTCTGAAGAATAACCAAGTACCTTGAGTGCTAGGTGGTTACATGACACTACATGTCAGTACTCACTGAACTGTATACCTAGAAAGAGTGAATTCTATATGTAAATTTTACCACAGTACACCTGACTTTACTGTTTGCAGCCCAGTATTCACTTTGATTTACACGCAGATTTAGCATTTTTGCTCTTCATTCTGTATCTCCAGTCTCCTTGCTATTGATAACTTTCCTTCTGCCGAATAATACCTTTTCAGTAATGATGTGCTAATACTGTCTCAGAGTGGCACTTGAGAGCCCATTCTTTAATTGACAGTAATTTTGTGAACTGGTTATCCTACTCCATATTAAAAATTAAACTATATAAATTTATAGTTAAATACATTACAGTGAGAGGTATGGTAAACTCATCCCTTCCAGTTACACTAATCTGTTATCTGTGCCTTTGAGGTCATGTTTATGGCGGTGTGCTCCTGAGGATCTCTTCTCAGCCGTGGGGTCAATGCTATCACATTGGTAGATTGAAATCAGCCCTAGTGCAGGTATATACGGAAATCAGCAAATGCTGCAAATTGGAGCTTACTCGCCAAATATACCCCACAGCTGGCCATCTGTGTTTGTGTGTGAATTTTCAGTGTAGCGCAGCCATGCCCATTTGCGTTGCCTATGGCTACTTTGACATTTGAACAGCAGACCCCATTGGTTGTGACTAGACTAGACAGCAGACCCCATTGGTTGTGACTAGACTAGACAAAGTTTAGAATACTTTCTGAACCTTTAAGAAAATGTTTGCAAACCATTGCTCTAGATTTATGAACGTAACAGAAAATATGTTAATAATGACATTAGCTTTGAGTGTCATGTGTGTAAACATTACATTTTGAATAGTGCCAAACTAATTAATATTTAAGCTATAACCTGATTCAGCAGAGAAATTGCTCAACTCTAACTGGCAAGTGTGGGAGGTTCTGACCTACGTCCCCAGTGCTTCACTTGGCCCTTGTTAACCTAGCCACAGCCGCGTGGGAGCTGCACATCCATCAGCTCCAACCACAGGTTGGCTGTGGGCACAAGAGTTAAACAAATACTAATGAAAGCTTCTGGGAGAATCAGTGGCTATATAAAATTTACATGAAAGACTATTATATGTTACATATACAATATATTATATGTAAATATATTGTATGTTATATGTAAACTATGTGCTATATATCCTTTATATCAGTACACTTTATATCTTAAACTTGCCTGCGTGAATGGATACTTATTTTGGGGTGCCAATGACATGTTCGTCAGCACACGTGGTCTTTATCTACCTCCATATGGGATCACTGGTAAGGAATGCTCAGATTTTTGTTCCTTTTTCTGAAAATAGCTTAATTTTTATCTTTGAATGATTCTTGTCCTTGGGTTAGAATTTCAGGTTGACATTTATTGTTCAGAGTCTAGTGGTACCTTTCCTTTTTTCTTAGGCGTCCATCACTCCTTGTGAGAAGTCAGCTGTAAATACAATTGCTGGGTCTCTGAAGTGATAGCTCTTCTCTGACTTCACCTCTGAAGGGATGTGGACATCTTTTATTTGTCTTGCTTTGAATCCTAGGGCTTCCTGGATCTGTGGTTTCATGTCTTTCAGCAGGTTTTGTGTGGGCTCACCTCTCTGTCCAATGGCTGCCTTATACATGCTGTCTCATGTGCTTCTGGAACCCCACTCACACACCTGTCAGACTTCCCTGTATCTGTTCTTCCTCTTGTTCTTCATTATTTTGCATTATTTTATCTGTGCGATTCATTCTGTTCATTTCTTCTAACAGTTCACTAATTTCTCTACTGTGCCAAATTTGGTTTTAAATCCATTCATAGTATACATTATTTCCAACATTTTTCAATTCTAGGATTTTCACTTTTTTATAAGGTTGGCAATTCTTCCACAATTTTTGTAATCTTGACTTTTATCCTGCTTGAATGAACCACAGTATTTTCAGTTTGTGTCTGATATTCCTACCTCCCTGTGATCTGCTCACTTGTTTTTGCTGGGTTTTGTTCATCTTGTCTGTGTGTCCACTCATTTCTTTATTCTGTATGACAGTACTGCACTTGAACAGTTGTGTGTCGACGTGGCGTGGTACCTAGCATCGCACATTCTTCCTGCAGCAGGGCTTGGGTTTCCATGTGACTGGAGCACAGCTGCACTTCCTCTGAGGTTTGGTTTAGTGGCCACTCACACTCAGTCTGATAGGGTGGCCATTCAGGTTCCTCCCCAACATGAGGAGATGCCAGGGCCCCACCAGTTTCCCTTGTTCCCATCCCATGGTTGGGCAGAACCCATCCCAGCCACCTGTCACGGATGCTCTGCCTCTGGGAAAACACAGCCCTGGACTGCTGCTGTCCCTGCACCATGTCCTACAGTTGTCACTGCATGACCCACCTGTTTCTCAAGACTGACCTTAAATCACCCATCCTGATTTTTAAAATAATGCATTCGGCCGCACCCCCCCCATTCCATGGGTAGTCTGCATTTCTCGGCCACAGGCAGACTTTCATATGGACACACACACACACACACACACTCACTCACTTTAAGCTCTCCATGTATGTTAAGGTGTCATCTTTATGATGCCTGCCACCTTCCTGCTGAGCCCCGATGACAGGTGGTGTTGAATCATGCCCAGGTGTGTAGGCTGACGTCCACCCTCTGCCTTGTTCTTCGTGCTGTGTCTTGTTTGGGGAGGCATGTGCTGTCCAAGGGCCAGCCCTCTGGCCCCATCCAGAATTGACGTGATGCCAGTACATAAGGTTACAAGTTCTCTAGGCCTGGACATATTAGCTAAAGAAATTTCCAGCTGGCGTTTTCAGATTAGTGGGAAGTGAATGGTTAATGAGATGCATGAGTTTTTTGAGATGCCGATTCTAACCGTATCAAAACGTGTTTGTGTGGTATTTAATGTGTGTTTAAATGCGTTTACTAAATATGATTTATATTGAAATCTAAATGGAAGTTTGTAAAGAAATAGCCCTATCTTTTTACCAAACCTAATCCTTTATATATAGTTATTTTGCTGAGTATTTTAAAGTATTGATTTAAAGCAGCAGTGTGGTTGCTTCTGTCTGGGTTTGAGAGATTTACTAAACTTTAAATGCTTGAGACTCATACATACAGCAATTATTTTGGCTATTGTAGAAGGACAGAACTCTGACTTCCCTGATTTAGTGGTCTCCAGTACCCATGGAGTGTCTTGGCTATCATTTATTAAACTAGGTGCAAGAATGGAGAATTCGTTCATGTCCTAAGATGTTCATTCCTGTGAGTTTGAGAACCAGAGTTACCCAATCTGGTGACCACTCAGGGCTTGGGGCGCCTGGGCTTTTCTATTCCAATTCTAAGGTTAGTAGTTCCTTAGAACACCTGTAAACACCACACCGGGTATGATGGTGAACCTTTATTGGACTGTGACGTTTCAGGAGCACACCAGAGGCGGCTTCCTTGAGAAGCAACATTAAATAAGATCTGAGCAATGAGAAGGGAATACAAGAGCATTCTGGTCAGAACTGTGTGTGAAGTCCCTGAGTACTTGGAAAAACCCAGAAGGGGACCTGTGTGCTCTGCACAAAGTAGCTGGACAGGAACCAAGACGAGGACCAAGCCACAGCAAGGGGCCAGCTCGGCCTGAGCTCTGGGAGAGCATCAGGAAGCCACTTGGAGGGAACAGGCACGGTCACCATGATAGTTTTTTTAGCTGTCTCTGGCTGTAGTGAGAACACGCTGGATTTGGAGATGCTGGGGGATGCAGGCTAGCCAACTACTAGCATGTCGTCCTCGTCGAGGCAAGAGAAGAGAGGAGTGTGGACTCCTAGACCATGATTGGAGTGAGGTCTTGAGATGGACAGGTTGGAGAGAGGGTTGGAAATGGAGCAGGAGGCCCAGCCGTGAGGGACGATGATGTCAGCATTTGGCAGCCTCTTCCTGAGGTCCAGGGAAGCTGCACGGGCACACAGGTTGATCTGGTGGAGAAATACAGGACAGAGGGTGGAGGTGTGGATTGAGAAGAATCCACCTTGTAGCTGGTGACATGAGCCATGGATGCAGATGACCACCTAGGACACAAACCCAGAGGGAGGAGATAGGTGGGTCTGCGTGAGGAGAAGGGAAACTCTGGCCGCTGCCAGGAGACTCAGTGCAATGAGAAAATGGACCTGCCAGAGCCCGTTTCCCAGGGTCAGTGACCCCACCCCCCTCACAGTGGAACCTGCGGGTCCTCTTCCCTTGAATTACAGCTTCGAGTCTGCACCTTATTGCATGCCAGGATTCAAGGGGTGGGAGCCAGCATGCCGTAGCCCCTGCAAGGTGAGGGCCAGGTATCACTGTTGTCCACGTGGCACGGAACTTGGCACATGGGAGGGAGGGAGCCCCGTTGACATGGCAGACGCACATTCCCCTCCACCCCCTTGTGGATGGATCTCCTTCCCTGCAGCCCCAGACTCAGGCAGTCAGGTGAACCCGCCGTCCTTTGGGTGAGAACCGCCGCAAGCTGTGGGCCCAAAGGCAGCCGCCTGCTGGTGCGTAGCAGCCCAGTTCTGGCATGCACATCCCTGACTTTCTCTTACCCATCTGCTTTTCACACCATTGCTTCCTGGGCAGTGGGAGGCTGCTCCTTCTGGGCGCACATGACTGTGTTCTGATCACGTGTAGCTGGCCGGCCGGCCGTGCTCGGCCCTGGTGCCTGGTCATCAGCCCCAAGCTTGGGACATCAACACAGAGGTGCCTTGTGGAGACGGTTGCTGGGACCTTAGGACCAGCATGGAGGATTCCCCAGTTCAGACACCGCTTCCCCCCAGCAGTTCCGTCCACGCGGCTGGAGTCCAGAAAAGGACACGTCTGAGGGTCCGGCCACATCGGCCTGCTCTTCGCTTTGAGTCTGCAGCTGGAGTTATGTTCTATGTAATAGAAAATAAGCATTTGATAATTATAATCACTTTAAATTGATAAATTCCTTTAAATAAAATAAATCATTAAGAATGGCTTTCTGCAGTAGTAGTACATGGGGAAATGAAATTTTCTATCTCATTGGGAATTTCTTGGTAAATATGCAGGCAGATTGCGTACGTTAAGATTATGGGGTAAAATGAGCTCCTGTAACTCACAGTTCAAGCACAGAGGATGCGTTCGGGATGGGGTGGGCAGAGTAACAGACACTGGGCGCCAAGACTGTGTTTTTGTTTTGGGAAAAAAGTTGAAGCAGTTACTGTTTGGAGCACTTACAGTCATTACTATAGTAAGTCTCCCATCCCACTGACGCATGAGTGGACACAGTAAGGCCTCTCCCGTCATTATTGGTGGGTTAGTGGTTTGCTGGATCTGCGGCCTTGGGTGGAATGTGGGAACATCCCTACCGGGTGGGGGGTGGGGGGACGACCAACCTTTGTGCTAGTTTCCTGAGAGATGATTTATGAAATACACGTATTTTTAAAAAATATTTATTGTACGTATTTTCATTTTCAGCTTTACGGTATTCACTTTGTGTTTTCTTACCTTATATCTTAAAATTATCTTCTGTTGATAATTTGACTTACTGTATGTGACACTTTTCTTCCTGGCATGACCCTGAGTTGGCCTCTGCTAATACAAGTCAAGATTTCCTGGTTTCCAAGGTCACCTTCAATCCGTGAATCGCTGACTTTTCTATTAATCTCTAAACTGTAGAGAATAGCCTGTTTTAGGTTTTTGCAGACAGACTTCATCCCTTTATTTTCCAAAAGGGAAGCCACTGCAGCAAGCTCCCCCTGCTCCCTGAGCAGTACCCAGGTCTGGCGGTGAGCAAGAGAAAATCCTATGTAGGCTGAAATCAGGGACCTCTCTTGCCACCCAATCAGCCCGTAAGTCACAGCTCTCCTCCCCGTACCCCACCTGACGGCCAGTCCTAACAGAATGCCTGTCTCTTGGTCCCTCTCTGACACCATTCAATGGCCTTCTCTTGCTTCTTGTGGCCTGGGAACGCCCTGCTGCAGCCCGCTGAGCGCGGGTCTGCGGGGACACCCTGCTGGCCTCACTCCCTCCCTGGGCAGCGCCCGGCAGGGGAGGAGCGGGCCGTCTGGCCACACTCGGGGGCCACTGAGCATCTGGCCGGGTGTGGGATGCTGGCGTCCTGGGCACCTTGATCACCACCACCCACAGCCTCCCCCGCACCAGCAGCAGGAGCCCTTCTGCTCACGGATGAGGCTGCAGTAGGCGTAAGAGGTGCAGCGATAAATTCAGATTCTGGTGTCTGCAGGTCATTATTGGAATTATAGCAACTGGCTGTGAGGTCATAAAGTTCCCTTGACAGGTTGTGAATACCAAACCCCCGTAACTACAGAGGCGGCCCACGTCCTCCTTCATTATTGTCAAGAAACACTCGTCTCAGGAAGGCCACCGTACAATTAAAAGGGGGAAGCTAGGAGAAGCTGAGTGGCTAGCTTCCATGTGGAGAGCCTCGACTTCTCCTTCTGAGTTGTGGAGAGAAGGGCCGGGTCACTCTTTTGGAGATGTGGCGTAACCTAGAAGTGCATCAAAGCTCAGCACGGCCAGTGGCCCGGCCTTCCCTTCGCAGAACCTCGGCCGCCTGCTGCCCATGGAGGCTCCCGGGCTCCAGGCTGGTGCTGCCCGGCCCTGCCGGCCTTTCTGAGCGGGAGCAGACTCGGGAGCTGGCACCCACGTGAGAACCAGCTGCTGGCACTGGGTTGGTTGGGCCTCACAGCCGTGTGGGCCTGGAGGCGAGCTCAGGTCCCCTCCTGTTAGGTCAGGCACAAGGCAGAGGCTCTGAACCTTGTTCCAAGCACACATCTCCCCTGGAAAACTCTGCCTTCCACTTGGCACACCAGGAGGCGAACTAGGTGTTTATCTTGAACCTTAAACTGCACGTAAAATGCAGTCAGTCCCTTGGCGCTTGGGACAGTGGCCACTTCATGACGCTTTAGTGACACCTATGGGGTAGCACACATCCGCTAGGCCGATCAGTCACTGTGTGTGCGCATTCCGTGTAGACCCGCGTCACGCACAGATCCAGCCATAACTGGCCTACGTTGAAACCACCTTAAAAAGAAGCATAACATTTGTAATATAAAGGAGACGTTATTCATAAGATCATATGATTTTAAGCTCTCACAAGTCAGTGGCTCAGATTAATGTGTGGAAAACTTGGATTAAATTTTGTGCTATCACATATCTGTTCCCCAGATGTTGCGAACTTCCGTGTACCTTGAAGATTCTACAGAAAAATTCGGGAAACTATGGTTTGGACCAAGTTGGAGGGGCCCCTACTGCAATACTTTTCAGATTTGGGTGTGTGGCCTGAGACCCACCTCGGAAGAGGGGGTGTGTCCCCACGTTTCACCAGCAAATGTTTTTCTTCTCCAACACGTGAGAACCTCCTGGGTGATTTGGGGGACCCACAGAGTTTGAGAAATGCTGCTTATTTCAGTGAAAAAGTGTGTAAGTAAGAAAGAAAATGGGATATTTATAAAATGTTTAAGAGCACGGCCCAGTGAATGTTGACCGTCGTGAATGAGGTGAGAGGCTGTGCTTCTGGAAGGTAAACTTGATACTGCCCCAGTGTCTTCCTGTTGGTGCCCCGGTCAGGAAACAAATCCACCCCCTTCCCAGACCTCATCCTTTCATGAGGGATTTTATGTTTTTGGCTGTCACGCGTGGAAGACCTCGTCGTCTCCTTTAACCTGATGCCATTGAGACAAAAAATCGGTCCAAGAACACAAGCCTGACATCTTCCTTGGAGAGTTACAGTCAGAGCATCGTGTGTACCAGACAACGTGCCGTGTTTATAGTTACAAAAAGAACTCCAATGGACTTCATGGGAATACAAGTATCTCAAAATTACAAATAATTTTCCCAAAATTACTGTAACTCAACAGATCGTCCCACGTCCATGATACCATTCTGACCCCATAGTTTCTGCGGAGAGGCTAGAAACGGTCTNGTGCAGGCTCCCGGGCTCCAGGCTGGTGCTGCCCGGCCCTGCCGGCCTTTCTGAGCGGGAGCAGACTCAGGAGCTGGCACCCACGTGAGAACCAGCTGCTGGCACTGGGTTGGTTGGGCCTCACAGCCGTGTGGGCCTGGAGGCCAGCTCAGGTCCCCTCCCGTTAGGTCAGGCACAAGGCAGAGGCTCTGAACCTTGTTCCAAGCACACATCTCCCCTGGAAAACTCTGCCTTCCACTTGGCACACCAGGAGGCGAACTAGGTGTTTATCTTGAACCTTAAACTGCACGTAAAATGCAGTCAGTCCCTTGGCGCTTGGGACAGTGGCCACTTCATGACGCTTTAGTGACACCTATGGGGTAGCACACATCCGCTAGGCCGATCAGTCACTGTGTGTGCGCATTCCGTGTAGACCCGCGTCACGCACAGATCCAGCCATAACTGGCCTACGTTGAAACCACCTTAAAAAGAAGCATAACATTTGTAATATAAAGGAGACGTTATTCATAAGATCATATGATTTTAAGCTCTCACAAGTCAGTGGCTCAGATTAATGCGTAGAAAACTTGGATTAAATTTTGTGCTATCACATATCTGTTCCCCAGATGTTGCGAACTTCCGTGTACCTTGAAGATTCTACAGAAAAATTCGGGAAACTATGGTTTGGACCAAGTTGGAGGGGCCCCTACTGCAATACTTTTCAGATTTGGGTGTGTGGCCTGAGACCCACCTCGGAAGAGGGGGTGTGTCCCCACGTTTCACCAGCAAATGTTTTTCTTCTCCAACACGTGAGAACCTCCTGGGTGATTTGGGGGACCCACAGAGTTTGAGAAATGCTGCTTATTTCAGTGAAAAAGTGTGTAAGTAAGAAAGAAAATGGGATATTTATAAAATGTTTAAGAGCACGGCCCAGTGAATGTTGACCGTCGTGAATGAGGTGAGAGGCTGTGCTTCTGGAAGGTAAACTTGATACTGCCCCAGTGTCTTCCTGTTGGTGCCCCGGTCAGGAAACAAATCCACCCCCTTCCCAGACCTCATCCTTTCATGAGGGATTTTATGTTTTTGGCTGTCACGCGTGGAAGACCTCCAGTCGTCCTCCTTTAACCTGATGCCATTGAGACAAAAAATCGGTCCAAGAACACAAGCCTGACATCTTCCTTGGAGAGTTACAGTCAGAGCATCGTGTGTACCAGACAACATGCCGTGTTTATAGTTACAAAAAGAACTCCAATGGACTTCATGGGAATACAAGTATCTCAAAATTACAAATAATTTTCCCAAAATTACTGTAACTCAACAGATCGTCCCACGTCCATGATACCATTCTGACCCCATAGTTTCTGCGGAGAGGCTAGAAACGGTCTGATTTGGAGGGAAGGCAGGCAGAAGCTGCTCTGACGCCCTGGCCAGTTCAGTAGCAAACGAGCACAGCCTTCCATAGACCTTGTACATTTTTCTCATTCATGTCCTATCGATTTGTGACAGCGATTACATGCTATTGTAGTACCAGGAAGAGGGTTTTTTAACTGACTGTATGACTAGTAGACTTTCTGGAAATTTTCATTAAAGTCAGTGAATTTTACAAGCTGGGGAAAGCCAAGGCAAACGAGTTGGAACCGACTGGTGTGGAGGCCGGCCTGAGTTTAGATTGTGTTTCTCAGGCATTGTTCGGGGATCCAGTAGCAGACCGCGGTCTGTTGTAATTACCCCACCCTCCAGGGCTGCAGAACTCTGATGAAAAGAGAGCCCTCCTTCTCCTCAGGCATCCATATCTGGGGACACCGAGGCACCAAGAGGAAGGAGGATAGATCTGTGTCTCAGGAAGTGCTCCTTCCTAACAGAGGGCTTCACCCATCCTGGCTACCTCCTCCAGGTATGTCTGGAGGTCTGCCTGTCCTGGCCCTCAGGGGTAGGGCAGGGATGCCTGTGCCCTGGCCTTCTGGTCCTCTGGGGCCTGGTGACCCTTTAGGCCTTCCAAAGTGACCGCTTATTTATTCCCAAAATTACTGTAACTCAACTGATCGTCCCACGTCCATGATACCATTCTGACCCCATAGTTCCTGCAGAGAGGCTTACAGTCACATCCCCCCCGCCATGCCCTGGGACTGGACAACAAGGCTCTCCTTTCCCTTTTCGGGGCGCCTGTTAACCCTGGGATGCCGGGATGTTTCCTGTCAAAGTTAGAAATAACATCTCCTTCAGAAGCTGGGGTAAGGCTCTGGCTTTTCTGTGATGTGCAGACTTTCACCTTTTAGGTTTGGCTTCTTCTCCATACCACACAGGTGACTGGCATCTTCTGCTCAGGGCCTGCCATGACCGGGAAGATCTACTCGTTGTGGTGGTTTTGACTGTTGAATTTTTCTTGAATTTTTAGTTGTTTTTTTTGTTGTTTGCTTCCAACACCTCCACGGGTAGCCCCCAACTCGGCATGGTTTGGGGCCTTTTGCCCACAGGCTCCCAGGTGCCTGTCCTACAGCCTGTCCCAGACAGCACATCCCCGCCCCCTTCCAGGAACGTGGTATGTGCTCTTCTCTGGATCTGACACTGTCCTGGCTTCTCTACCTGGCACTCTCTATCCCTCAAGAAAATCCTCACACTTGCCTTTCTGTGGCCTGGCGCCCTTCCCACACTGACACCCGTCTTTCCCCATCTGCTGCCACTATGAGACACAAGCTGGGGACGCATCACACGTGCTTCCCAAGGGACTGTGTCAGTAAATCACTGGTTACCAAGTGAGGGTGGCAATGCTGCTGAGTGTGTGAGCTTCCTCCTGCACTTCCACTGAAGATGCCTCCCCCGCCCAGTGCTTCCTGCACCCGCACCCTGATGTCTGGACCATTACCTGACACCAGGCCTCCATCTGTGTCTGTCCCCCTCCTGTCTAGATGGCACCTTGAAGTTGGCCTTCTTATCAGGTTGGCCTCCAGTATTTATAATATGTACCAGTATTTATTTCACACATTTACCCAACCAAGGCATTTTACATTTGAGCTTGTGATGTGAATTATATTTTAAATCACATTATGATGTGTGGAGCATTTCGTTCTTGGTGTGCATCAAAAACATGCAGTGTCTCCCATCTTCCAAAGATGAAGCCTACTGTAGGGATACCCAAGGTTGTCTAAAGGCATCTGCTGAAAGGCTGCAGAGCTGGCCGTTCAACTCCAAGAGATGCTACCCATCTTGAAAATTGGTCCAAGATAAGAAAATTCCAGAAGGATCAATACTACATATTCCTTTCTAAAATTCTCCTAAACTTCTGCTCTGCAGAAGACCCTCTAAAAAGAGCATGGTAGGTGAGACCAGGACCCAAGATTTACAGATCCTATACCTGACAAAAAGCTTGTGTCCCTAACATGTAAAGTCCTCTCTGAATTCAACAATAAGAAAATAACATTCCAGTTGGAAAATGGGCAAACGAATTGCACAGACTCTCTACCAAAGAGGCTATAAGTTTAGCAATAGGCACAAGAAAAGATGCTCTTCATGAGCCAATGGGGAAATGCAAGACGAGGTCACGGTCAGACACCACTGCACACCCACCAGCCGCTCTGGGGAGCAGGATGGTGGCTTCTTACGAAGTCAACCCACAGCTTCCTTGAAACCCAGCAGGCACACCTCTGGTCGCACACCCTACAGAAATGGAAATTCATGTCCACACAAAAGCTGCACCCAAATGTTCAGAGTAGCTGTACTTACAATGACCCTGAGATTGGGAACAACTCAAATGTGTTTCCCAAAGTGAGTGGATAACTGGCCCGTTCGCGGTGAGTGCTTACCAACAGAAAGCAGTGAACTGTGGATGCGTGACACAACTTGCATGTGCCTAACGGGCATTGTGCTGAGTGGAGAGAGCCGCCCCTAGGTGGTGTGGTGCTCCTGACGTGGCAGACATATAATGGCGAGGAGCAGGTCAGGGACTGGGCAGGGGCATGGGGGGACTCTAGCGGGCTGTCCATGTGGGACAGAACAAGGCTGTGTCCTGCTTGGGGTGATGGGTATATGAATCTAAGGTAATAAAACTGCATTTTAAAAATGCAAAAACGTTTTAAAATGTCATTAAAAATTTAAAAATGTTTAAGTCTACATAGAGCCTTGTGACATCCAAATAAGATCTGTGGTTTAGTAACTAGCACCGTACCGGTGTCAGCTTACTGGTCTTGCAAACGCTCCGTGATTCCTGAAAGGTTATCACCGGAGAAGGCAGAGTGAAAGGTACATGGAAACTCCGTCCACTGTGTTTGCAATGTCTTGTGAATCTTAAATTTTTTCAACAGTTTTTAAAAAATCTGTTCCTACTACATGCCAGTTTTAAAAATTAAAAAAAAAAAAAAGAAAGCGGGAGAGAGTGGGCGTGTTGCTGGCTTTGCTGCTGTGAATCCCAGGAAACCAACTTCATGTGTGAATGTAGGGGCGGGGGCCAGACCCACTCTTGGAAGGAAAGTCGGTCCCAAAGCTAAAAGATAACTTTTCCCCCAAAGATTCAGGGAAGAAAGGAAACCCTTCAGCTAGGAAAAAAAAAAAAATGTGTGCTGAGCTTGATACTGCTCATTGCTTATTCTTTGATTAGCCTCATTACCTTGTGTTTTAATGACTTAAAAAACATCCAGAACAGCCAAAGAGAGACTGTCCAAGTGAGCATTAGACTTCCACAAACGACAATGTTCAACGCTGTGTGAGTATGAAATATGGAAAACTTCTTCGTGACACTGATCACATTTGAAACTTCATACTTTCTTAATTCAGTGTGTTATTGACAGTAATATATTTTAACTCAAGAATGTGTTCGTTCAGTGCATATTGACTTGGCTTGTGAGAACGTCCGCCGTACACGCTGACATTGGATTTCCTGTCATGGTGACTTAGACGTGAGGACGGCAGTGAGTGATTCCTGCCAGTCAAGGAACTTTCACTGGAGCCCCACTTGAATGGTAATAATCTGCTCCTGTAATTGCTGTGGAAAAGGAGAACCCTCTAGAGATTTTACATCTAATCATTTATTTATAAATCTGTAGATGGCAGTCTGCAGAATACGCATCGGGGGTCAACTTTGTGCTCAAAACAGTTGCCTCATGTTTACATTTCACAGTGTATTTTTTTAACAGTATCTCCAGCCCCCGTGATCACAAAAGGACCCTGGCTTGCTAGTAGCTGCTCGTCGCCTCATCCCACGGCCCAGCCACTTCATTACAGATGCCTGTGCAGAGGCCGGTCCCCTCTGTATTAGCTGAAATATGCATGTTTTTCCATCTCATTAATTCAGTCTACATACAATTAATTTTTGCCTATTAATAAACCCCTTGGTGTTAGTGACAGCTATCTAAACCACTTCACCTAGTGTGGAAGAGAAAAGTGTACTTGCAAATTTCCACCCCTCGTCTGCATTTTTATTGTTGTATTTGTGGGTTGGAGGGTGTCGGTGCATAAATCAAGCATCGCAAGGAAATGTAAACTGTTGAGAACCTGACCTTAGATCAGCTGATGTGGAAGTTTGAGATATTAATTAACTCCACTTGTGTTTGGGGTAGATGGAGATACAGAGATGCTGTCCTTGCTCGTTGGGGTCTCTGGCCACAGGGAACTTTATCAGAGCCTAGATAAGTCAACTTTCTATCTTTTTATAAATCTAAATATTGAGCTCATATGGACACCACTCAAAGGACATCTTTTCTGTGTTTTCAAATCTCATAATTTCTCTTAAAAAAAAAAACCCTCTAAATAGAGGTAATTGTGCATATGACAATTCCTCCTGCTTATAATATTCAAAGGGGAGAGGGAAATACCAAAAATGAGAAAAGAGCTTTGAAATCGAAAGGAGTCACCACCTCCTTTGAGACATGGGAAAGTAGGAAGTTCCCCCGAGATCTTGGTTTTGCTGTGCTCTTATCTACCTTTGTGAGGGGACAGCTCTTTGCCACAAATGAGTTTTTTTCATTGGTCAGCTGGGTTGGAAGCAGGTGGTTGATTGGAAGATAGATAAACAGTTTGCTGAATTTTAAATACGCCACATAAATCTAACAATTGTAATGATTAACAAGAATATTCTAGCAAGAATATTCAGGAGGGATGGATAATGGCTTGAATGAGACTCTCCGTTTGGGTGCTGATCACAGAAACCAGATCTCGGCGGCATCAGCCAGAGCTGGCTGCCCAGCCACGAGCAGCCTTACCAGTTCCCCGGAGCCCAAGTGAGCTCTTGGAAGGGTGAGCTCTGTCCTCCCAGTCCTTATTTAACACCTTATCCTGCCTTCCCACACCCTTAGGATGAAGATGAGACCTGCCCCAAAGCCTGCCAGCCCCCGTCTCCCTCCTACTTGCACCCCATTTCCCTGTGTGGTCTCCTTCCCGGAGGGCCCTTTCTCCACTCAGTAGGTTGTGCTTTCCACAGCTACATGGTGTGAAACGAGTTCAGTGGCTTGTGCAGTGAGCGAATGGATCGAGTACAGTTGAGCCTTGAACAATCTGGGTTAGGGGCACTGACCCTCCCCCCACACACACAGTTGAAAATTCACATACAACTTTTTACTCGCCTCCAAACTTAATAGCCTGCTGTTAGCTAGAAGCCTCACGAGTAACAAACAGTCTGTTCACTTGTATTTTGTATGTTACATGTGTTCTAGGCGGTACTCTTACAATAGAGTCAGCTAGAGAAAACGCTGTTAAGAAAGTCATAGGAAAATACATTTACAGGACTGTAACGCATCAGTCTGCAAACAAGCGAACCCGCACGGCTCCGCCACATCGGTCAGGGGTCAGCTGTCTTTGCAGAACAGTGGATTTCACGTCCCTGACTATGCTTTGAGCTCATCCAGAGAAAGTTGTGTCAATAATAACTAATCATTTGACGAAGTCTAATGAAGAAAGCATTAATTGGCTTCTGAGATAAGCAAGTCGACCTCTCAGACCGTGAAGTACCTGCCAGTTTTGTGGTGATCACGTGCGTGCACAGGTCTGACTCGGCTCCGGTTTCCAGCTAATTGAGGGCGTGTTTCTGTTCTCTTCGCACTACCGTATGTGATTATCCCCCAGTGCTGAGGATCGGCCAGTGAACCTTTTCCTCCCCTTGCCCTTGGTTACTCTTAAGTTTAAGACCATGCACCATGGCAGCTTCTCCCACCATCCAGCATCCAGTTCGTGTCACTTTTTAACGTCAATTATAAACAGAATTGCTCCTCTGGCTTCAGAAGTTTAACCTTCTTCTGACAAAGTTGGTGGTTCTTCAGACTTAATGTCCAAAGCAATAGAACCAGGCAGGCTCTGGGAAGCCCTGGTGTCTGGTGGGTAAGTGAACACAAGCACATTCTTCCAGAAGTGGATGTTCTTTACGCTTCTGTTAGAGTCAGAAGAAAGAAAACCAGGATCTTTAAATCCCCGTCCAAGGTGCCATTAAGATGGACCTGGAGGATAATTCTACATGAATAAGAAGACAGGAAGCCTCATCTTTGTTATTGAGGGCCTGCCTGTCCTGAGTGATGTTTTCTCTTTGCCTGGCATACACGGCCTACCACAAGTGAGGACAAGTGCAGGGCACCAAGGAGGAGCACTGAGTGAGAAGAGAGAAAGCGCTTATGTCCTGGCCTCCAAGCTGATGGTGGCACCTTCTGGACCACGGATGCGGGCAGAGCCAAGGGGTTCTCTCTCAGGACCTTCCCGCGGAGACCCCGAGTGTCAGTTGTCCTGAGGCTACAGCCTCCTGTCCTTGCCTGGCACAGCTGGTGGGGGACGTGGTGGGCTGTATTCTATTCATCCTTCCACCCCCTTAGCAACTTCTAGTGTGTCGTAAATGGTAGATAGTCAGCAAGTGTACATGCACCAGAGAGGAATGGCGCCATGCCCGTTCAGTTCAGTGAATGGGAAACTTGTATGCGCTTCTGTCCCTGGAAGAGAGACAACTGTACTGAGTGTCACTTAACGAACATCTCGTTTCCTGGAAGCTTGGGAATGCAGTGGTTCAGTATTACATAGTTTTGGGGGGTGGGTATTTTTAGGAAGAAACATCTGTTTCTTTTTGAGCCTTCATTTCTTAAAATGTTCAGCAGAGTCACACATTTCTTGTAAGTGTATTTTATTTCACTTTTTTTCCATAAAATACTTAATTGAAGATGGCAAGAGGGGTGATTTGCAATTTTTCCGAGCTGAGGAGTTCAGCTGCAGACCCAACTGCTGCCAGAGTTTCTGGTTTGGAATTCCTGGAAATGGGGGTTAGTTTGTTTAATCACATACATAATAATTAGCAGGAAGATGTTCAGTCTTCAGAAGCTAGGAGTGAGAGTAGCATGGGTACCAAAAAGGGGACAGTAGCTTGGGACTTGTGAATATTTGTTTTCAAGTCTGACTTCTGTTTAATATTTTAAAGCGTTTTAAGGAAGGAAGCATGGTGGAGCAGATCTGTCGGCTAATACAAGCATACACCCCTTTTCTGTACTCTTTTTAGTCTATTTTCCCGGGTAGTTACGCCAGCTCTTTGAAGACATTGTACACCAGGCAGAGGGCCATTTCTGCTGGATGAGTTGAGATACTTGGCTGAGCTCTTGGTCACACTCTGATCAGTGGGCTGAGAGCTTACAAGTTTGCTCTCTGTTGCTTCGTGCTGTGTGACTTCAGACGCTCAGCCCCAGGGATTTCTGCTGGGCCAGCAAAGCCGAGGAGAGGAGATGATGGGCTCTGGTAAATCTGAAACTGCATAGTGTCTGACGCAATTGGTCATATGGTATATAAGTGGAGAAATACCAAGTCTCTATGATAAAATAGCAGACTCATCCAGATAGGTCTTAAGTCCACGCAAGTCTGTTGAATCTTGCGCTCTGGGTGGAATTAAAGCTGAAAATTGTGGAATCTTCTTCTGCGGATCTGGTTCAGAAAACTATTTCTTGGGGCGCCTGGGTGGCACAGCGGTTAAGCGTCTGCCTTCGGCTCAGGGCATGATCCCGGCGTTGTGGGATCGAGCCCCACATCAGGCTCTTCTGCTATGAGCCTGCTTCTTCCTCTCCCACTCCCCCTGCTTGTGTTCCCTCTCTCGCTGGCTGTCTCTATCTCTGTCGAATAAATAAATAAAATCTTTAAAAAAAAAAAAAACTATTTCTTAGATGTTTCAGGTTTTGATCAAAACAGAGACACGTAATTGAAGCAGCTTGTACCCGTGGAAGTTTGTCCTGTGTTTGCATGTGGCTGGACCCGTTAAGTCCATTATTAAGCCTTTTAGAGAATGTATGAAGAAGTTGATGGAAAGCAAAATCTTAGCAGGAGTACAGTGAGGCAAAAGAATACATCAAATTATTTATGTATATTCCTAAAGTAACCCTTAAATCATTTCTGAGTGTGTTCAGTAATACCTCCTGGCCTCACTTTCTATCATCGTGAATTTTCACTTAACAGTTCACCAACCATCATGAGCCCTTCACAAAAGGCAGTAAGGTGTCCATTGCCATGAATGACAGAGATGCCTGAACACGTGGGTCATGCTGGTAGAAGCCGTCAGGCGCTGAGTCTGGGGGGGTGGAGGGTAAGATCACTCAGTGGCACTTGGGGTGGTCTGACGTGGGGTCTAGATAAGCCTGTGACTGCAGGAGAGCTGGAGCAGCACCAGCCAGTGGGGCCCATTCCCTGGGCTGAGGTCAGACCGGGAAAGGGGCAGGTCCCAGGGTGGGAAGGCACAGCGCAGGACAGCAAAGGGCTGTGGCCAGTTTGACGGGAGCTCGGGATCCCTCATGAGTGAGCCTGAGTCCAGGCCTGGCAGAGGGTGGGGGGGTCTGACTAACACCAGATGCAGAATTTGGATTTGATCCTGTGTGCATGATGAGGAATCGGGAAAGTCGTGCGAGCAGGATGGTGACTGCGACCAGGCCGTGTTTTCAGAAGACTTGCCTGGTTCCGGCAGGTTCTCTGGGTGGAAGCAGAGTGGGGCCAGGACAGTTCCGAGGTTCTGGTGGTTGTGTAGGATGCGGGTGGGAACTGTGCGGGGGTAACAAAAGGGAAGAGAGGTGTGAGACATCACAAAGCCAAACCCAGCCATATTTCCAGGGGTTTTCATACGTGGGTGAGAATTTTAGTGCCATCATTAATAGCAGTAGGGAAGCCGGAGGTGTTATTGCCTTCGGGAGAAAGCTGTGGTGACGTGGCATATTGAATTGGAGGCGATGACCAGCGCCCAGGTGGCCATTCAGAGCAGGCAGCTGGCTAGGTGGAGCCCAGGGGCAGTGGACCCTGTTTGTCACTTGCGTTCCCCTGCCCAGTAACACCTGGCGCTGAGTCCACACAGAACCTCGGCCAGTAGTCGGGGGGGGGGGTTGCACAGAGAGAATCAAGAGGAGGACTCCATGCAGGATCTGGTGCGGAGGTCAGCGGAGATGGGCAGCTGGGGCAGCTTTCTGAAAGAAACCAGAATGCGGACTCTCACCTGCTCGCGCCTAGCGTGATGCCCAGTGCACGGGGGTCCTGCACCCACACCAGCCCTGTGGTTCGTGTCCTTTAGTTATCCCAGGGGCCCGCTGATGGGGGTTGGCATGGTTGGATGTGCACTTGGAGGAGGGGCGCTTCAACTCAGGCTTACGTTCGGGTTTAGAAAAGCACTTGGATCTGGGGACATTACATGTGGGAGGACTGGAGCGGAGTGACAAGGAACCATCTGGAGAAAACCTGTGCAGGACCAGATATTAAACACCTCGCAGGCCCTATCACCTCTGCCACCACTCCTCAGCTCTGCTGTTGTGCACACAAACACGTGGGCATGGTCGGGCTCCAGTAAAACTTGGTTTACAAAAACAGCTGCCGGGCCAGGTTTGGACCATGGAGATACTGAAAATCCTGTGTGCGGACAAAAGTAGCATTGAGCGATGCTTTAAGTGCTGGGCAATTGTTGGCAAGGAGGTGTTGTAGGTAGCAGCTGTGGTACTGACCCAGCAAGAGCCGGGGGCCTGAGCTAAGGGGCTGCAGTGGAAGCAAGAAGAAACTCACAGTTCCCTTCTATGCATGAAATTGGCCCAGAAGGACACACTGTATAAATGCAGGCGGTCTCTCCTGGGGAAGCTTCGGGGACCCTGGATTCCTTTGTTGTGCCCATCCACCGTTCCCAGCGTGGGCAGTGATGGGCACTGCGATCAATTACCTGGAGCGAACGCGCGCTCTGCAAAGCCGGGCAGTGCCGAGGCAAGTAGCATCCAGGCGTCTGTACACAAAAATGGATAGATATTCACAATCAATACACCAATGAAAAACCAAGTTGCCTGTAGGATTCTAGTTTCTGGTAGATTATTTTTGTACCCGGCCTGTCATGTGGTCTCCTGAGCATTGACAAACCTGAGACAGTAAGAAAGCCAGAACAGATGTGATTGTTTCTAGCATTATAGCATTTTTTCTTTTTAGGTGAGAATAAGGCTGCTGGTTCTTCCCATTTTTATGTAGTCGTACTACAGTTTCCCGTTACTTGTATCCTAAGCAGCTGCAGAACCTTGATCCGTAAGCCTTGCGTGAAGAGGGGATACAACTTGTTACAAGCAGTAATCTCAATCCATTTGTTCCACTTTTATCAACACTAAATAATACCTTTTAAGCATCCTATTGGGATTAGTGTAGGGATGCCAGATAGAATACAGGATGCCCAGTTAAATTTATGTTTCTGATAAACAGTGAATCATTTTTTAGTACAAATATTATACAGAAAAATTTTGATTTGAAATTCAAATTTAGCTAGATGACCTGTATTTTTCATTTTTTTAACTTGAGTGCAGTTGACACACAACGTTGCGTTAGTTTCAGGTGTACGACATGGTGATTCAGCATCTCTGTACGTTGTGCTTGCTCACAAGTGTAGCTGCCATCTGTCACTACACAACACTGTTACACTACTCTGCAGTACAGAAACTCTGTTCTCTGTGCTACACCTTTTATTCCCATGACTTATTCACTCCATAACTGGAAGTCTGTACCTTCTCTTCACCCATTTTGCCCAACCCCCCACCCATCTGGCAACCATCAGTTTATTCTCTGTATTTATAGGTCTGATTCTGCTTTCTGTTTATTCATTTGTTTCGTTTTTTTTTTTTAGACTCCCACTTGTAAGTGAAATCATACATTATTTGTCTTTCTCAGTGTGGCTTATTTCACATAATACTCTCTAGGTCTATCCATGTTGACACAAATAGCAAATCGCCTTTTTTATGGCTAATATTCTTTGTATATATCTACCACCTCCTCTTTATCCATTCATCTATGGTTGGATATTTAGGTGGCTTCCCTATCTTGGCTATTGTAAATAATGTTTCAATATGGGGGTGGTGTGTTTATCTTTTCAGATTACTGTTTCTCTTTTTGGGGGGGGTAAATACCCAGTAGTGGAATTACTGGATCATATGATATTTCTGTTTTTAATTTTTGAGGGACCTCCACACTGTTTTCCACAGTGGCTGCACCAACTTGCATTCCCACCAACAGTGCACAGGGTTCCTTTTTCTCCACATCCTCGCCAACAATTGTTGCTTATTGTGTTTTTGATTCTAGCCATTCTGACAGCTTTAAGGTGATGTCTCATTGTGGTTTTGATTTGCATTTCCCTGATGATGAGTGGTGTTGAGCATCTTTTCATGTGCCTGTTGGCCACCTGGATGTCCTCTTTGGAAGAATGTCCATTCGTGTCTTCTGCCCATTTTTAATCAGATTATTTTAGGGTTGGGTTGTATTAGTCCTTTGTGTATTTTGAATATTAACCCCTTATTGGATATGTCATTTGCAAATATCTTTTCCCATTCAGTAGGTCACCTTTTTGTTTTGTTGATGGTTTTCTTCAATGTGTGAAAGCTTTTTATTTTGATGTAGTGCCAATAATTTATTTTTGCTTTTATTTCCCTTGACTTAGAAGACATATGTAGAAAAATGTTGCTACAGCCGACATCAGAGAAATTACTGCCTGTGCTCTCTTCTAGGATTTTAATGATTTCAGATCTCACATTTAGGTCTTTACTCCATTTTGAGTTTATTTTTGTGTATGATGCCAGGTAGTGGTCCAGTTTCATTCCTTTGCATGTTTCTGTCCAGTTTTCCCAACACCATTTGTTGAAGAAACTTTTTCCCATTGCATATTCTTGCCTCTGTTGTCATAGGTTAATTTACTATGTAATTGTGGTTTTATTTCTGGGTTTTCTATTTTGTTCCAGTGAGCTGTGTGTCAGTTTTTGTGTCAGTACATAGTGTTTTGATGACTACAACTTTGTAGTATATATTGTAATCTGGGGTTGTGATACCTCCAGCTTTGTTGTTTTCTTCTCAAGATTGCTTTGGCTATTTGGGGCATTTTGTGGTTCCAAATAATTTTAGGATTCTAGTTCTGTGAAAAATGCTGTTGATATTTTGATAGGGATTGCTTCAAATCTGTAGATTGCTTTGGATAGTATGGACATTTTGGCAATATTCTTCCATTCCATGAGCATAAAATATATTTCTATTTGTTTGTGTCCTCTTCAGTTTCCTTCATCACCATTTTATAGTTTTCAGAGTACAGGTCTTTCACCCCCTTGCTTAAATTTATTCCCAGGTATTTCATTATTTTTGATGCAGTTGTAGATGGAATTGCTTTCTTAATTTCTCTTTCTGCTACTTTGTCATTAGTGTATAAAAACACTGCCAATTTCTATTAATTTTGTATCCTGCAATTTTACTGAATTCATTTATTCTAATAGTTTTTTGGTGAAGTCTTATGGTTCTCTATGTATAGTATCATGTCATCTGCAAATAGTGGCAGTTTAACTTCTTCCTTACCAACATGGATGCCTCTTATTTTTCTTGTCTGATTGCTGTGGCTAGGACTTCCACTATTTTGTTGAATAAAAGTGGTGAGAGTGGACATCCTTGTCTTGTTCCTGATCTTAGAGGAAAAGCTCTCAGTTTTTAACCACTGAATATGATCTTAGCTATGGGTTTGTCATAGGTGGCTTTTATTATGTTGAGATAGGTTCCCTCTAAATCTCGTTTGTTGAGAGTTTTTTTCTCCATCTACTGAGATGATTTTTATCCTTCTTTTTGTAGATGTGGTTATATCATGTTAGTTGATTTGCAAATATTGAGCCGTTCTAGCATCCCTGGAATAAATCCCACTTGATCACGGTGAATCAGCTGTTTAATGTATTGTTGAATGTGACCTTCTAATATTTTGTTGAGTTGAGTTTTTCATCTGTTCATCTGGGATATTTGCCTATAGTTCTCTTTTTTTTGTGGCATCCTTATCTGGTTTTGGTATCGTGATAAGAACTGGCCTCATAGAATGTGCTTGGAAGCTTTCCTTTTCTCTATTTTCTCTATTTTGGAATAGTTTGAGGAGAGTAGGTATTGACTCTTCTTTACGTATTTGGTAAAAATTAATCTGTGAATCCATCTGGTTGGACTTTTTTTGGGGGGGGTAGTTTTTAAAATAACAATTGAATTTCATTAGTAATAATTGGTCTATTCAAATTTTTTATTACTGATTTAGTTTTGAAAGATTATATGTTTCTGGGAGTTTATCCATTTTTTTTCTAGGTTGTCCAGTTTGCTGGCATACAACTTTTCATAGTATTCTGTTATAATCCTTTGTATCTCTGTGATGTCAGTTCTCTTTCATTTCTGATTTTTTAAATTTGAGTCCTTTCCTTTTTTGATGAGTCTAAGGATTTATCAATTTTGTTTATCTTTTCATAGAACCATTTCTTGGTTTCATTTTCTTTCCATTTTTTAGTCTCTGTCATTTATTTCTGCTCTGATCTTTATTGTTTCCTTCCTTCTACTCACCTTAGGCTTTGTTCCTTTTTTTTTAGTCCCTTTAGTTTTAAGGTTAGGTTGTTTGAGCTTTTTGGGGGGTAGGTCTGTATCACTGTGTATTTCCCTCTTCAGCCTCCTTTTGCTATGGCCCAAAGATTTTGGACAATTGTGTTTTCATTTTCATTTGTTTCTGTGGATTTGTTTTCTCCTTTGATTTCGTTATTGACCCATTGGTTGTTTAGCAGCATGTTGTTTAGTATCCATGTGTTTGTGTTTTTTCCAGTTTTTTTCTTGTGATTGATGTCCAGTTTCATACCATTTTGGTTAGAAAAGATACATGGTATGATTTCAGTCTTGAATTTATTGAGGCTTATTTTGTGGCCTAACGTGTGATCTGTTCTGGAGAATATTCCATGTGCACTTGAAAATAATTTTTTAGTTGGAATATTCTGTATATATCTGTTATGTGCATCTGGTCTAATGTGTCGTTTAAAGACGCTGCCTCTTTATTGACTTTGATGATCTAGCTATTGATAGAAGTGGGGGTGTTAGAGTCCCCTCTTATTGTATGATCATCAGTTTCTTCCTCTGTCAGTTTATTTGCTTTATGTATTTAAGTGCTCCAATGTTGGATGCATAGATATTTAAAATTGTTATATCTGCTTGTTTGATCCCATTATTATTATATAACGCCTTTCTTTGTCTCATTACCATCTTTGTTTTAAAACAAGTCTATTTTGTCTGATATCAGTATTGCTACCCTGACTTTTTTTTCCACTTCTGTTTGTATGGTAAATGTTTTCCGTCCCTTCACATTCAGTCTGTATGTATCTTTAGGTCTGAGGTTAGTCTCTTATAGGCAGCATATAGATGGGTCTTGTTTTTTTATCTACACTCCCCCCACCCCATGTCTTTTAATTGGAACATTTAGGCCATTTACATTTAAAGTAATTATTGATAGATATGTACTTGTTGCCATTTTGTTAATTGTTTTCTGGTTGTTTTTGTAGTTCTCTGTTCCTTTTTTCTCTTGATCTCTTTCTTTGTGATTGATAAGTTTCTGTCATGTTTGGCTTTCTTTCTCTTTACTTTGTGCATCTGTTATAGGTTTTGGATTTGCCATTATCGTAAGGTTCATATATAGCATCCTAAGTATATAGAAGTCTATATTCAGTTGATGGTCTTTTAATGAACACAGTCTTAATGAGGGAGTTTGCATTTCCAAGGATCTGTGAGTTCTGTGAGATTTTAAAATTTATGTTTGCATTGCAATTAAAATCTTTAAGAGTAAATAACTCATTATTTAGAAAGGTAAAATGCTTCTTACAATTGGGTGTCACAATTGGAAGGTTTTTCATACAAGTTCAAGTTACTGTTTTTCAAACTAGAGTTTTGAAAAGAAAAGGATCCCAAAATTCTAGGGCCTGAGACTCCAGTCTAAGCCAAGGACTTAAATTCAGAATGGAGCAAACTTGAGGCCTCTGTCAGCATGCTGTTGCAGGTACAGAGAGGGACATCTGTACTGAGAAATAAGGCCTAGTTCAAGGAGGAGGGAGCTAGAGATTTGGGACCAGAGAAGAGGAGAGAGACTCCAGAGCATTAACAGTTGCTCTGTATTTGTGGTTGGCAGAATGAGGCAGCCCAGAGCCCCATGTCTGACCATGGGGATTGGGTGACCCTGCATGGGGGGCAGCAGAGAGAGAACATGCTCTCTCTTCAAGCTCCCAACAGGTAGATTTTCAGTGAGGTCTTCTGTCTCTTTACCCCCCTCTGCTCTTCTCAAGCTCTCGGGGTAGAGGTGTGTAGGGGTCAAATCTGACGTGCTACCTCCTGGCTCCAGGGTTTACGCGCAGGGCCTCTTCCCTTGTCCTGGCTGTCAGAACACCTGCAAATACATGCTGCTTTGTTTTTCCTGGAAAACCCTGTGACACCCCCTTCTCTCTTCCCCTGGGAGGGCTGGGAACCGGGTCCAGGCATGGAGCTTACGGTCCACAGACCCGCCTGCCTGCAAATGTGACAGCCTCCCAGAGGGCTGTATTGATTTTTTAAGAGGAAGAAAAAGGCATATAAAATTGGACTTTCCAACCTTCTCTGAGTAGAAATTGGTGCTTCCAAAGGGAATTTTAATTGGCTGGCTTTGCAGCTAAAATGTTTTCTACTCCTTTCTTTCTCTTCTTCACCCTGCCTCTGTTCATCCTTTTAAACTTCCCCCCACCCTTTTTACTTTTACTTCCTGCTCTTGAGCGTAATTGGGTCCTTTACTGGTGGACTTGGGATTGGAAGACCTCGGGGTGTGTTGCTAAGTTTGAGCCCCCTGGAAGGAAGGCAGAGGGTGCTGGGAGAGCAGCCAGCTCCCAGAAGTAAGGGGGGTGGGAAATGGCATCTGGGCTTGCTGTTCAGAGTGAATCACGCTTCAAATTGAAAATGTCGATTTCCAGTGCCAGTGACAGTACTTGTTGAAGAAGTACAAATGTTTGCTGCTTCTCGTAATCTACTTCTTGCGAATATTAGTACTCTGGAAAAAAGATTTATTTTAATAATGTGAGTTTTGGGGTTTTTTTTCTGTAGTTAACATTGTTTTATTACCCTATATCCTTGCCAGAAAGCGCATTTTAAGAGTTTCAATTCAAAATTAAATATGACCTCAGTGTTTTAAAATACAATTACATTAACTGTCCGTTTAATAGTTGCTTAAGATTTTTTTGGCCACTAATGTATAGTCAATATACTTGTCTGATATTAAATAGAGGGTTTTCAGCCATGCTCACCAGCTAACGTGTTCCAGCTGCAACAATAAATAGCAAAGGCTTTCTGAGAAAGTGAGCTGCAGAAGGCTGTTCCCAGATGAAACTAGTGTTCTCTTATGTCATCGGCTATGCTTTTCTTTAAAAACTCCACTGTGTTTGATAATAGGGAACGACCTATTATTTATTTAGAACTGTACAAACCAATTTACAAGACAGGTAATTTAGTGGCAGGATTATTTATTAACGAGCCCAGTACACAAGTTAATGGGACCAAACCCTGCGGAGGTCAGCCCTTTTGGAAAGAAGACAAGTAGTGTCTTCAGAACATTCAGTTATTATTTTCACATTCAAATTAAGACATGTTCCTTGCTAAGATGCAAAATAATTTTTTTTTCCTGAATTGCATCACAACAAATTAGTCTTGAAGCTATCTGGAGATCTGTTTTGTCAACCATATTACGGGTGGGTATGTTTTAGTCCTGTTAGTACCAAAGGTGTGAGAACCTCAAGAAGGGCCTTGGTTTCCCAAGCTCACGCACATCCTGCCATCCCTGTCACATGCTTTGCATCTGGGATGCTCTGTCTCATTGCTCACCCCACATTCTAGAATTCCTAATCACTGTGAGAGGGGCATGTGTGTGCCTGCTTCCTGGAAATGGTCTTCCTTCTCATGTCTTTTTTCCCCCAGACAGTGACTGCAGAGGGTCTGCTGGTGCCTTCTGCCTGTCGGGGGGTGGGGAGTGGGAATTGGGGAGTTCTCCCTACTAGACCTCTTCCCTCTTTCTGTGATGATCTAATGGCCACCTCTTGGAAGACTGAAAAACCTAATGGAGAAATGAGGGGCAGCATAAGTGGCCTTCATAGAATGTGTGTGTAGTCACTGGAATTCAACCTTTATCTATAGTCAAAGAATGAAGATAGAGCTAAGTATGCTGTTTAATTTCGTTTTTCCTGTGTTTCATCTCATTATGCAGTTGATTGCCTTATATCAGGAGTGGGGAATGGAGCTGCCGTGAAGGAAACTCACTCAGTTTTGTGTCTTAAAATCTGAAACACTTCCAGGTTTTGACTGGAGAGTCCTATCAAAGTAAGCAAAATTGGAAGTGATGCCCCGTCCCTGGGCTTTAACAAACTTTGTTATTTGGCAGTCTGCTACAAAATCTGAAAAGGCAGAGAACTGTAGCTTTCACTGTTTAGAAAATCTTTGTGGGTTTTTCTTCCCCCTGGGGAATGGTTTTCAGCAAATTATTCATTGGAAAAATGAAATCTGAAGTGCAGGTGTTTTCAGTGCACATGCAATGGTGGCTGTGCTGACACCACTGCGTCTTGGTTACACGTTCACTCAGCACACAGGCGCTGAGCACCAGTGATGCTCCAGATAGGACCCCAGCGCCGAGAGGCAGGACAACGCATGCCTCTTCCTTCAAATACCTGGAGCAGCCTTTGTGGGAAGCCCATCCATCTGACTTCTTCATGCGACCTAGGCTGACATCTGCCTAGCAAAAAGGCTGGCCTGCTGGTTTGCCAAGCCACATAGAACAATACTATGGCTTTTATCACCCTGGGCCTTGCTTCTACAGGGCTGAGTGCGGGGAAGATGACGGGCCCGGAATATTCATAGGCTTAGGCTTGTTACCTGTAAAAAGGAATGTTGTATGGAGTGGTCATCGAGGCATTTAAATATAAACATGGCCTTCTTTTAAGGGTAGAGACCAGTAATGCCCAGTGGCCACTCCCTACAAACCTGAGACCCTATAGTATGGGCACCTAGTCTCTTTTCTTGGAAGCATCTAGAATATAAAAGAACTAGAATCGACACTCAGGTTCCCATTGTCTTTGAATTGATAGGGCAGTGGGCCTTGGGTGTAGTTTTATGGATTAGGGGAACTTTATAGAAGTTATGTAAATGTAAGAGAATAAATCCAAATGCTATATAGGGTATATGCTATCAAGAATAGAGCATATAAACATAGGGACTTGATATTATAAGGAGTGACTGTTTCCATTTCAGAGATGATCAAGAATACTGTGGATTCATGGAGGTGGTCCAGAGATTAAGGTCTTTGGAATCAGACAGACTCTAATTCAAATCCTAGTTGCATCCCTTATGCATTGGTTAAGTTATTGTCACATAACTTCTGGACTCCCTTTCGTCTTCTGGAACATAGAGATAATATCTCCCTCAGGGGTTATGGGAAGGAATAAATATGGAAATTTTTTTAATTAAATATCTGGCACATGTTAGGCACTCAGTAACTAGCAGCTGTGAAGTTTTATCCAAGTGTTTTTGACTTGTTGACTTGTTTCCCTGTAGCTGATTCTCACCTTTATTCAGTGGATCCCTCCTTTCCAAAATGCCAGATTGGGTAATGAAGGTCTGACATTGAGACATTTTCTCAACAGGGACTTCTGTAGTCAGTTGCCTTGACTCTGGTTGACCTTGAATGTGTTGAGAGAGTTTGGATATCAGATTGCACATTAGAAAGCCAATCATCTTTTACCCATCTTGACTGTGGCCCTGAGATTTCCCCATTCTCATGCTACTTTCTTTTCCTCTTAACACCTGTTTGTTTTAGGGAGCAAAGGCCCTCTCACTGATGTTTCAGTTCCTCTATGTCCCTAAAATCTTATATCCCAGATCAATCCCTTGTTGGAAACCTATGTCTTTTTTTAGGTGTCCGTGCAAAAATTTAATGGCACAGAGCAATTAGTAGCATGTAATGACTTTCTGCACTATCATTCTGTTGTTTGGACACAGACATTGATTTTCCTTATCTTGGCATGTGAAGGAAAGAGTCTGATTCCTGTCTTGTCTCTCCTAAGCCTGCAGTGGCACACACCCTTAGCAGAGCAGAGCAAGGCCACATAGAGTCTTTGAGGGCATTGGAAGGGGCAGCTATAGAGAGAGTGCAGGTTGGCCCGGTAGAGAGAGACCAGACCATAGAGGATGCTCAGAGCAGGTCGCTGCTGCCCTGGGCCACATGAGTTATAGAGTTGGCCTGAAGATGTTGTGGTTGACCAGATACCCCATTTTGAAATCTGGATGTGAAGATGAGGCTTCTATAATTTTTGTTCATGGACCAATTCCTATTTGTCCCTTCTTTTCTGGGAATGAAGAGAATTACCAAATAACACACAGTTACCTAACCCCGAGGATCTTTTGTGGGGGGGGGGGCAGGTAGTACCCATATGGGAATACCAATAATTTGATGAGACTAATGGAAATGACTCTTTAAAAATTATATTTTTACAGATATTTTTCAACAAATGAACTAAATTCTTATTGACAGGCTTGTAATCTACTTAAGTAAAATTTGATTAGGATTTTTTATTCCTCTTTCATGTTAGTTATTTTTTAAACTATTTCGTTGCTAATGTGTAAGCATTTTATTCATAAGAAGCTAAATTAAGCTGGGAAAGAGGAATCTACCTCTCGTGTGAGTTGGTAGAAAGCTGCTCTGCTCCCTGCTTCAGTGGTGAAAAGCAAATGCAACACAGACATAAGGCTATTTGAACTCTTTATTTGCCACATTTACAATATTAATAACAGCGTTTCTAGAAGTTGTCACATCAAGTAAAAGATCTTCATCCCAGGCCGTCTTTTGGGGCCAAATTGAGACTGGATGCATGCATTTAATAAATTGTAGTCTCAAGTAGTCATTTTTGTAAATAATTAGTTTCAGTGAAAGAATAAGTTAGCATATTGTATGCATCTAATGTTGCAAATGTACATACAGCAAACTTTGCTATTAATCAACAGTCAAGCACCGCGAGTGGGGTCTCATACATAATGAATTGTGCTTAAGCCTCATGGGTTTCTTGATAGAAAAATAAAAGAAAACACAAGTGTAGTAAGCTTTTGAATAAAATTTAACTAGATTGCTCTGTATCCTGTAATTGTTTTGGAATCATTAGGGACCTGATAATTCATCTATAGTTTTGGGGTGTTTTTATCTTCATCTGTCAAATAGTAGAGATTTTAATGATATGTTAAAGTGTTGATAAAATACAGTTTTCCTTTTAACAATTTGAACATTTAGGGGAGAAAGTAAATAGGCTTTTTTAAGGCATTCTGTTCTGCCAAGTATACTATTTAAATTGTGTTTTCAAAATGGTTTATTGCTTATGTATTTAAGAAGCATTTTCAAAAAGAAAAAAGTATATAGTTCTTATGACCTGTACCTTGTATTGAGGAGTTGAAAATTTACATAACATTTTCTGGGTTTGGAGGGGGTTTTAAAATACTACCATAAATTCCTCTGTGGTCTTGTTTAGGTTCTGACATTATTTGAGCCCCAAATTTTGAGGGCTTAGGATGCCCATTAAAAACTGATATCCAATTTAAGCAACATACCTGTGACCACCCAGAAAGTGAGTAAATTGAGGCCCAGTTAAATTTTACTGCCTCTTCCTCCTCCTATTGTTGACCTTGGGTCGCAAACCATTGGTGGCCTATGATAGGATCATAAACGTAGAATTCATTTGGGGGTGTGTGATTTTGGGAGTGGAGGGCATCGAGGCAAGGAGCAGGATTTATGTGCATCTTTGTTCTGGATCACACTGTGAAAGCTCAGCGGGCGTGTGTAAAGCACCTGTCAGAACTCCAGCTAGCCCCCCTGCAGGAATGGCTGAAGGTACCACCTTCCCCACGAAGCCGTCCTCGTGACTTCTGTCTGGACTGGGCATGGGCTCCCTCTGCTACTGATTGCCCTCCATCAAATGGTACCAAAGTCTGTTTCGTAGAGAGTGACCTGTGAAAACAAACACTGAACCCAACACGTGAAAGTTAGTCCCTAAACGCATGCGTTGGGAGTAGTGGCAGCTCTTACCCCCGCTCAGATGAGCACGTGCACGAGTGGCGTCTACTGTTGGTTGAGTAAACTTCAGTATGTTGCCGGTACTTCGTGTTCACGTCCTCCCTTCTCCTTCGCAGTTGACTGCGCGGTGCTCTCAGGGCCGTGTGGGTGACATCCCAGCCATGAGGACTGCACGGGACACAGCCGCGGGGAGGCTCCCTGTCCGGAGGCGTTTGTTCATCTCCGACTCAGTTCTGTGGGAGGCCCACATTCTCAGTACCAGCATCAGCACTTTGATTCCCCTCCTTCCCCTCTTCCCCCGGTTTAGAAGTTCAGATCAGTGCACAGAGCCCCTCACACCCGCGTGGCCGTATTGCGTGACAGCTGCTGGCCAGCAGGCTGTATCACAGAGCCACCGCTGGACGTGTCCGTTTGTCAGACGGCCTGTGAAAGCCCTCATTGGGAAGGGCGTCAGGAACGTGAGGCTGTCCGAAAGGCCGAGGGGAAGGCTGCTGACACCGCCTGTGCGTCTTACCTTCGCCGGTTGTGCTTCAGACCGCGTCAGTGCTCTTGTGGGTGAGCCGCGGACATAATGGGTCCTTGATAATTATTTTGAATGGAATCAAGCCGTAAAATTCAGTTGGATTATAGAGTTTAGAATCTTTATTCAGCATCCTTGTTTTAAAAAAAAAGATCTTTTTTGATGGTAGGTAGCATAATTTATGTCTTCCATTCTACCACTGGAAAAAAGGGCATCTGAGCTTTAACAAGAAGGTATACTTAAACGCAGGACAAATCCGTCAGACACAAACACAAGACTCTGGTAGAGATCTGTTACATTGGACATAATTGTGTATTTATCAGTGAGATTTAGCAACAGGATCCATATGTTTTAAAATCACCTCTATTGTAGTTTTAAGGTTTTGCCGAAAACGTGCACCTTCCTGAGGCTGTGGGGTCTGGTGCTTTACCCTGGAGTCCGCACTGTGTCCTAGACCCAGAGACGGGGAGAGTTGCTTCTCTAGCTCAGCGTGGGAAATGTTTTTTACCGTAAGGGTGTCGAAAATGCTGTGTGTGGCTAAGGCTCTGGCTTCCACTACAGGCTGTACCCTGCTGTCCGTGCGTTTTCCCACAGACTGATCTCCCAGCCTTGCTAAGGGACACAGCTTGGGTCAGCTCGCTGCCAGATTCCAGATGAACTCCGAAGAATACGTGTCTTTGGAGCTCTTTTCTAAGGCTGGAGCTCTCTGCGTGGGTGAGCCTCTAGCATCAGCAGTTCGTGTTCCCAAACCGTAAGACTCAGTTTTATCCTAGGAAGAGAGAAATCTTGGAAAAGTACTGGGGCCGAAAAGAGAGGTCTTTGAGTGCCCCGCGGTCCGCGCCCTGGTGTAACGAATGCAGCTAATCGCATGTGAGGAGCTTAGAACTTTCGGCCTGTTTTCTTACATCAAATGGGATTTAAGCCAAGTACATGACATTTTAATGTCTTTGGGAAATAGAATTCATTTAGAAATGAAGACTTAGTGGTTCTTTACTACCAGTGCAGTCCTGAGGCGCCCCAAACCTGAACACCCAAATTTCCTGCCAAACTGCTTTTTAAAGTGTTGAGCAAATTTGCAGCATGGGAAGACGCTGGAGGATGTGGGGTCAGGAACGTTCTTCCAGGTTTCCTCGTGTCGTGCCAGTCGACGCTGTGGCAGACCTTGGGCGCTGCTTTCTGGTGGCCTGGTGGCCTGGCTCACTTTGCCCAGCAGGGACGCCCGGTTCTGCAGCTGCCACCAGCCTGAGCCCAGTGTGTGCAACCTGGCTGGGGGCGCTACATCCGATGGGTTCCGTGAAGCATATGGACAGCTCGGAACCCAGTCCAGGGGGGCCATTCCATTTAAACTTGGTCCACTCCCCTTGTCTGCCTGCTGCCGCCAGTGTAATGCTGCCTCTGTCCCCTCACTTTCTACCTGAAATCCTCGTCTTGAAACGCAGGCTGCGTTGCAGGCAGGAAGGACAGATTTCCAGCTAATGCCATTTAGGTTCGTATGTGTAACGCTGTGAGTGATGGGTTCCCCTCCATGTACGGATGTCAGGCATCCCTGCACCTTTAAAGACGTTTCAGAAGTTTGTTCTCAAGCGCTTCCCCACTCTCCTGCATCCTGATTTGGGCTGAAGGACAAATCTGACATCTGAAATAGTTCACCGAACATTCTTTCTCCAAGCCCCAGAAGGGAGGGGGTCACGGCTGCGGGAGAACTTCACTGGGGGCTTTCGTTCACACTGGCGTTCCAGGGGTTTCCCCTGAGGGCTGTTGTCTGGGGATTGCCGACAGCTGCATGTTTCTTCAGGAATCCCTTAAGCCAAACCACGTAGGATGCCGTGTTTGCTTTATTGCCGTGTGCCCAGTGCTCTCCACTCCCCTCTGTGGAAAAGTTCGACAAAGCCGAATTCTTCGCTCAGCCGCTGGCCAGCCCTCTCACGCCGGGTGTAACGGGGGCGGGGGGTTTCCAGTGTGCTGGAGTTGGCCCGGGGAGACTCCTGCTGATGATGAGTGGCACCCGGGGGAAGGTCTCAGGCAGGGCGACTCTGATGTGTCCCTTCCTCCAAGTCCCGCTGACAGCAGGACAGGGTCTGCTCTTGTGTGGCCTGTGGGCCAGCTGCCGGCTCTGGGCTCCCACGCCTGGCGCTGGCCCACAGACCGGTGTGTGCGTCTCCGTGGTGGCTGGGTGGCAGGCTCCCGGGAAGGGCTGAGATGTGGGATCGAAGGGAGCGTGGGCCACGGAGCCTGTAATCACTGGGGCTTTGGGGCTGGTGCGTGGGGAAGCCTGGAGAGATTCCTCTGTAATAAGTGCAACCGCGGCTCACACAGGGACGTGCGAAGCCAGGCTGGAGGGGAGGGCAGGGCAGAGAATAAATTTCGTTTTATTGTAGAAATGGAAATTTGTGTCATGGCTTTAAAAATCTGGTTTTATGTGTGTGTTTAATGCCATTCATTTTAAATGTAGTATCATAAATCCTTGCTTCAGAAGCAAAGCTGTTTAATTACATTTCACCCATGAATAGTTACCTAATGCCAATAGAGAAAGAGTTAAAAAGGAGACCTACAGAGTAAATCAGAGGTTGAGATCTTTAGCACAAGCATAAAAAATCAATTTAAGATGAATTTTACTACTATAAAAATTCTTCAAATATCCTTTTAAGAGTGGGAAATGCTAGTAGGGACACAGCTCCCATTCTAGTCCCTTAGCCACGTGGGGGACGTGGCTACCAGCCCGGTCAGTGCCTCCAATGCCCAGATGCCCCTGTTCCACTCAGGGGCGTCTGAGGAAGGAGGTGTAAGTCTTGGAGCAAAGAGGGTCGCTAGTGGGTACTGAAGCCCCTGCCGCTCGATTTAAGATGCCCCATCTCCTGTGGTGTATGTCCTGTGGCCCAGGGAAGCCCATTCCCCGTTTGTGTGGTGGCCGAGCCCAGCCTACAAGCTCTGATAGCGTCTGCGGCCTGCTGCAGGAGAAGCCGGGTGCGGGTGGGTCAGCGTGGGCTCTCGAGGCAGTCCCTGGCCCTCTCCTGCCTCTTTGGGAGGGAAGTCCCCCATGGGCTGAGGGTGAGGACATAGGCACCTTAGCTCTGTTCATCTCCCATTTGGGCAAGCGTCACGTGCAGGTTGCTGCCTGCTCGCGGCTGAGGCCTTTGTGGCCGAGCTGCACATCTCCCCACACCAACCCTGGCGGCGTTGGCCTTGCTTCATGGGAGGGGAGCCCTGGCTTACCCTAGAACACTGCCCCCTCTCCCTCCACCCCTGGGAGCGGGATGGCAAAGCATGTGACAGTCCTCGCCACCTTTATTCTCCAGCATCATTAGTGCACTTTTATTCAGTACGGAAAGAACGGTGCGACAACAGTGACTAGAATTTCTCTCTCAAGTTGAGTAACGTTTAAGCCAGGCATGGGAAGTTCGACTCCTTCCCTGACCAGATGTCCTGATGGAGAGAGAAATCAGGGCAGGGAGGAGGTGCGTTTCCACCCCCAGCAACGTCTCTGCTCCACTGGCTCCCGGGTGCCTGTGGATGGAGCACATCCTGTGCAGCCCTTCCATTGATTTGGGGTCCAGGCCGACCAAGGGCCCTCCACGTGAGTTCCTACCGCAGAGATCCCGCAAAGGTGGCAGTGTGGCCTCGGCCAAGGCCAGACTGCTCTGTCCAGTCATGAGTCGGCAGGATGGCCGGCTTGCATCTGTTGTCCCTCTCTGCTGGTTGCTTCGGTGGACTCGTTTCTTCTAATTTTCACTGCCCCGTTCCTTACTTACCACTGTCCACATGCAAGTGCTAGAACTCTCTCCCTGACGCACTTTCTGTTCTGTGGAAAAACAGTAGAAAGGGTATTTCTGTGCATCTCATCCCGGGAAGCTTATTTCTGGAAAGATCCAGGGACCTCAGTGGAGACTCTCAGTTCCACAGAACGCTGTGCCTGAGAGACTTGGACTGTAGCACAGGATCCCTTGTAAGACCTGCTTCAAGGTCTTCAGTTCTCTGCAGCTTGTAGCATGCAGTGCACAGGCTTCTGGATCTGCAGCAGCCCGTGCATGCTGGTGTCCTTTGTGTGGCCAGGCCTGCACTCCTGGGGGTGTCAGTCACACTGTCATCGCTGTGCTGGGCCACAGAGCCGAGCCAGCGGTGGCCTCTCCACCCAGACCTTCATAAGGGTGGTGGATACGAGGCGAAAAAGACAGCCTGTAGATTGGTGCACGTGTGCCCATCCTTAACACACAGAGAGTGAGGCACGGAGGGTCAGGAAGAGCTGCTTGCAGCTACCCTACCCCTGAAATTCAGTATCTGAGAATACTAGACAGACTCTGCCCTCCAGGCCCAGAAAGCTGCCAGGAAGCCTGCCACCTGTCCAGGGCCTTGGAAGGTGAGGAAGGGAAGTCAGCTGAAGAAATCAGACCTGGTGCCAGTGCTTTTGTGGGTGTGGGGTTCTAGGAAATTGAAATAAAGATTGGCTCCATCATAAAACTGTAGGGCTCAGAAGCAGGGATGTTTTCTCAGTCCAGCAGAGCCAATCCCCAGAGACTCAGCAGCCGCCGAAGGTAAGTCAGCTCTGTGAGCGGTAGCTACCAGATCCCACAGACGAGGAATGAGACCCTGGGGGCAAGGAACAAACTGAATCGAGTCTAAAGTATGTTGGTTTAAACTGAAGGAGATAAAAGGAAGAAGTGACCGTAAGGAATGAACAAGGGAATTTGAGGGGGAAAAAAACAAAACAAAAACCGAAGCCAGAGCAGAGTGACTGACGTTAGCCTTGCAGAAGGACCTACACACAGATTAGACACTCTGGAGCATGAGACTCCGTGGACCAAAAGCAGACTCCGAGGAAATCCCCTGGAATGCAGCCCCAAGCAGTAGAAAATCCTAAACATGCTATTCTGTTGAAATTCAGTGGGAGGGACAGGGTGATCAAAATGCAGGTTAATTACTTTGGTAGTATTTCTGGAAGACGTTTTTGATAAGACATGGTGATTTTACAGACGAACGATAGGGGCACACGTGCACCTGTTAGCCTTACAGAGGGGCAGCCCCACTCCCACTGGGCTTGCTTCTGCGCCTGTCATCCCGGCTGTGTCACGTCCTGCTTCACAGCACGGCTGCAGACGTTCAGAGCCCCAAATAGCAGAGCCTGTGTACTAGGATGTTTCCTCCTGGAATTGCCTCTTGTTTTCAAAGATGAGTTATTTCTTAAAGCTAAAGGTGGAAACATGGCTGGAAGGCACCCCACCCCTCCTGCAGGCACCTGCCCACCGCTCCGCAGCTGTGGGCACACATACTCGGGAGACTGCTACAGATATCTACCCATGCGGGCACAGTAGACGTTTGTTTGCTTTTCACGTGTGTGGACGCAGGGCCTGAGGTTTTTACTCTCTTGTTATCACTTTTGCAGACCCGTGGAGGCCCCCACTCTTCCTGAGCTGCTCAGCCGTCCAGAGGAAATGACGGAGCCCCTGGTTCAGTGCGCGGCCTGGCTGGACGCCTATTTCCATGAGCCCGAGGTCCTCCCAGGCCTCCCTTTGCCTGCGATTCACCATCCCGTGTTCCAGCGAGGTCAGTAAGTCCACCGCCTCATAGGGTTTCGCTCAGGGAGCTTGACTGATTAACTGTCACTTACATCACAGCCCGTGATATCGACTCCACCGACTTGGTATTTTTACATCATCTAAACAGAGATAGCATGCGGCCACACTATAAGGACAAGAGTTCACCATCTCCACCCATTCCAAATGCTTGTGTTAGTTTTGGCACGTGGTCACATAATTCTTGGCAAAGGCAGTAAAAATGATGCATGCAGATTGACTCTTGACTCTTGTTGGCTGAAAGGTTTAAATAGGAACACATCTCAATAGCAGTGAATTTTTCAATAAGCTTATTGTTAACTTAAACTATCTGCTTGCCAACAGCACAGAAAATGAGGCTTGTACATGGACAATCAGCCACTTCCATAAACTCGGCTGGTGACATTTACAGCAGAGTGGGCAGCGGCACTGTGTCGTCTTGGATAAGTTTTCAGTCTAATTCCTCAAACTTGCCACAGTTAGATCCTGTGTTCTTAAAGCAGACATTGAGAGCTTACTGCCTAAATGTAGCAGGCTTAAGGCACATGGTCTGTGGTCACCAAAAAAACATTTTCCCAGATGCTTCTTTTTAAGTTCTTCTTTGGACCTTAATTATGGCAACTAAAATTATTCTAGACACATACTGGAGGTTTATTTTGCATAGTGATTTTTTATACTCGTTTTAAGATAAATGCATGTGTCTGTGCGCACAAATATGTAAAGTTGTACGCACACGTATACTCAAGGGGAAAAACTACCCTGAGATAAGACACGGTAGATTTGGGGGCACCTGGGTGGCTCACGTGGTTGAGCGTCTGACTCGTGGTTTCGGCTCAGGTCATGATCTCAGGGTTGTGAGATCAAGCCCCGCATTGGGCTCTGCCCTCAGTGCAGAGTCAGCTTGAGATTCTCCCTCTCTCCCCCTCTGCCCCTCCACCCCACCCTCTAAAATAAGTACATCTTTAAAATAAATGTAAAGCAGTCCTGAATTTCAAACAGAGTACCCTAAATAAGTTTAATCAGATTCTAGTAGCTGCCATGATTTTCAGCAAAAAGAAACTTGAAAGTGCGGTAGAGTTTTCAGGGCCAGTGGATAGAGAAGCCCCTGGAAAGTTGAGCTAACACCTGAGTTGACTAACAAGGTCAGGCAAGTGAACAGATAGTACCTTGCACATGTTCGCACATAATGAACGGAAACATTACAACTGTGATGAGCCCCCATGCGTCCCAGAGCGGTCTCTAGGAGGAGTGTGGGAGCTCCAGCAGGCCTCAGCATGTCGCTGGGCACACGTCCTGGATGGGCCTGTGGGGCCGCCGCTGCCCTCTGGTAGCATGGGCCGGCCGGGTGTGTGGAGGCCGCAGGGCACGCGGTGTGACCTCCGTGTGCTGCACGGGCTGAAGAACTCAGGCATGGCTTTGCTTCTGCAGTAGGGCTTGGGAATCCTGGTGCTCTGAACTCTGCCGTCCACTGTCGTCACTTGGAGAGTACTGCTGTGCCACTAGGAGCAAGAAGGAATTGCCTGACTGGCTCTCCCCTCTTGCAGCCTGTTGAATAGTGAGCAGAAATGTAAGGTTTTGACATTTTCAGGGCAGAAAAATGAGAAAACCAAGGCAGGAAGTATCTGTATAATCGAAGGGGGAGATGGGAAGTGAGCTTATAAAATCCTGAGGTCCTCCTGTCCTTGGTGTTTGAAGAGGGCTGGGACTGGCCACACTGACCTGCCTCCCCGGCCTGGGCCTAAACCAGCCCCGTCTCCTTGTCTAGCCCCCGTGGTCAGTGTGGGTGACCAGAACGGACAGAAGCAGCCACTGGGCTAAGGATGGAGGCCGTCCAGCCCCAGCTAGAAGCTCTGCCCCGTTGGACGAGCCCCGCAGTGCTGGCGGGCGCTTCCGGCTGGGGCCAGGTCCTACTAGCCAGGTCTGGGGGGACAGCCTCCAGTGCCCTCCTCAGGACAGGGTCCCCTGGGGCAGCCCCGCCTCCTGACGATTAGTGGTTGCCGAGGGCCAGGGTTTCCCACGCCGTAGCATGTGCAAGCCAGGTTTTTCTAATTTAGCTCAATCACTTACTCCCAGGCAGGGACCAGGTGTGGGGATTTTACGGTCTAAGAAGGGAGGTGGTGGTTGGTTATGATACAGTTGCTAACACGGAGTTAATTGGCACTAACCCCCAGATGTGGTGACACCCCTTTCTATCCAGTGGTAGTTGGCTTTGCTCTGTTTCTACTTTGTATCTTGTAGTCCCAGTGAAATCATGGTGAGCAGGCAAGTCACACGCAGGGACAATCCTCTGGGAACCTCAGAGACCTCTAGAAACTGTGCATTAACGTAAAGAAAGAAACCGTCACAAACTGGGAGGCATTGGGTACGTTTTAACGTGGAATAAATGTGTTTTTTTTAACAAAATCTGTTTTCTGTGCATCTTAATTTTTGGACACGTTTAACATACTTTTGCGTATCATGTTTTCATCATGGCCTCGCCTCTGAGATTTAGACCAGGTCTGCCTATGTCAGCTTGCTTTAAAAACGTAATCCTGACAGAGCTCACCCTGGAGCTCCAGCGTCTTAACCTGCTCACCCCCCGGCACTGGCCAGCCCCCACTGCATTCCGAGGACCGCTCTTGTCTGTGGGCAAGACCGCTTTACCGTTTCAGGGTCTCTCGCATTCACCATTGGTTCATTTTTTAAGGCGGGTCACACACGTGCGCTGCGGTAAGCCATGTGAAATTACCGCTTTTGTTAGGTTAAAACTTAACAAATACTAAAAATTTCACATAGTTCAGCTTCTTATCTTGGAAATTTTCCCAAGTTTGATTAGTAACAAGTTAATTGTCTGGGTTTTTCTGCCAAGGAGCCGTGAAGCTGTCTTTCGTGACAGGAAGTCTGGAAGCGTGTGTGGCCACTGCAGATGGGGGTCCTCAGTGCGAAGAGGGCTGCAGTGTGTGGGGCTCAGGGTGCTGCTCAGGAAATTACAGGAAAAGTGGGTGTTGAGTAAGATGTATTTTAATTTTCTTGTGAGATTGTGTTTTTAGTGGAGGGCATTTTCTAAGAAAAAATTGTTTTTAGAGTTTAGGGGGGTTTTGCTTTTTGCTAATCTGCTTTATTAAAGTATCAACAGGACCATTTGTGCAGCCGCTCTGATGGAGAGCCAGCAGTCTTGGGACACGATGAACCGTTTTAGGGAGGTCAGGTGCTCTCCCATCAAGTTCTTGCAAAGGTCAGCATTATTTTGAATTCATTTTTGTCCAAGAAATAGTTACCGAATGAAGCCATTGGTCTTGAAATCTTAATGTTTCTTTTATAAGGAGATACTGTTTGAAGTTCTTTCCAGTTAATATTTTCTAACTTTATATTTACTTATTAAAAGTAACATCACTCCATTTTATAATAAACATCTCCAGGTAGCCTTCGTAGTCCATGGCAAAGCAGGTAAAAAGGTAAAAGTAACACTTTGCCAGAAGCATGGCTTCACAGAGTTCAGGAAAAGCCAACCTGGGGGAAACTGAGACTCAGCTTTCAGACTCAGAATGTGTGCACACGCTTTCTCCCCTTCTCAGCCCCTCTGCCTGTCGAGGTGCTCAGAGCAGGGTGCCTGGGTCTCTCTGCTTGCTCTGCCAGGCTTCCCGCAAGATGGGCCCCAAGAGGCAGCCCCGCAGCACGAGCTCCCCAGTGTGCGCGGCGGTATGAGCCTGGCATTGTGGACGGTGGTGGGGGACGGCGGGTGGTTGGGGACAGACGGCAGTGGATGCAGACGGCGGTGTGAACGGTAGTGGGGGACAGTTGGCGGTGGGTGCGGACGGTGGTGGACCCCAGCTGCTGCTCCCGGTGTCTTCTCACAGATGATGGTTTTCAACAGATGAGTTCTGAGTTTTCTTTTCAAAGTGACTGCAATGTTCCCTTTTAAATGAAATATTTAACACTTTAATAATTCCTTCGTCACAGCTATTAGCTTGTAGCTATGAAATCCAGTTGCATGACAGTAGTAAAATCTGCATTTGTTAACCCTGCTGGCACGTAGTGTTTCGTGACTTCTGTTCCAAAGCCTCAGGAAGGGTTCTCGCACTTGTGTATCTCTGTTGAACACCCTCTTTCCGAAGGGCCTCTGCTGAAAGCCCTGCCAGAGAGTTTCGGGAAAGGCCCTTCCAGGGCAAGTTAATTCCCGCATGTGTCCTGGAAGACAGTCCCAGCGTGCTGTGCGCCTGCCAGTGGAGGCTGTGTGGGTCCTGGAAGGCGCTTGGACTGCAAGGAGGGAACAGCATCGTTACCTCAGGTCCTCACCAGAGACGGCCCTTTACAATTAAAAATCCACCTGAGAGAGCCAAGCAAGGGCTACTCATGCCAGCCCTCCGCGACCCGCAGCCCCACAGCCTTCACGGGGCACAGTGCTTCTGCCCTCCCAGCTGTCATGCACCCTGGGGCCGCTGTCTCCCTGGGAGAGGAGGCACTGAGCCCTCTGGCCATCCGGGTCCTGTGGCCCCTTTGGGTGTTCTTCATGTCGCGGCCCGAACTCGCGTACATCGTGTGCACGTCCTGCTGTGGCGGAGAGCGGGCTCTCTTACCCCTCCCATACCCACAGCAGGAGGCAGCTCTGCGTGTTCACCCAGCTCGTACTGACGTTCTTCCCTGCACTTGGAAAAAAACCTGACCTAAAGAGGATACTAGCTAGAGCAGGGGATGGCATTTACAGCTTCTGGTCAGTGACTCATGGTTCTCCCGTATTGCCAATGAGGCCTTATAAAAACTGTGGGCCTTGCTCTGCTATTACCTAGTTCGTAAACCTTCCGATGCCCATTTACTGATGAGAACAAGCTGACAACACTGCATTTAAACTAAATGGAGGGAGAAAGAGCTGGGAAGACGAACTTTCCACCCTAGAGCTGCCACACTGCTTTTGGGGGCAGCAGATGTGGAAATCTGGCCCAAGGCCCTCTGAGGCCACCACCAGAGGAGGCACCGATCAGAGCCAGAGATGGGTTGGTGGACCTGAGGGCCGAGGTGCCGGGAAGATGGTCAGGTGTCTGAAATCGGGAGCAGCCCCTCCCGTCATGGAGAGTCCAGCTCAGCCTGTGCTGTGCGTGTGGTTTCAAGCCGGGGGGGGAAGGGCTCAGGGGTTGAGGGGGGTGTTCAAGAACAAAGGTGGGCACGAGCCCTCAACGCAAACAGTGTGAGTCCTGCGGGTGACTGAGGGGGTGAGCGAGCCATCTTCCTCATCGGGGGCACTTGCCTCCCTGCTTTCTGGGCCCAATGAACCGGTCTCCGTGAAGCCCTCCTCGCGGCACCAGAAGGCCTTTTCAGAGCCTTGCCGAGGGAGCACTGCTTTCTCCAGACAGCGCCTTCTGTCTGTCCGTGAGACCTCACACTCCCGGGAACAGGCAGCTGATGCACGGCCCTCTCCTGGTGGACAGAAGCGCCCCTTCGTGGGCTGCCTGGCCCCAGTGTCCATTCAGATACATGCATCACTTCCAGCTCCTCGGTGGATAACAGTGCTAGGTTACCAGAATTCCGTGTCCACGGGGAGGCTTTCGCTAGGTCAGGGGCCCCCAGCCTGAGCAGAAAGGAGCCACAGAGCCCCTGAAGGGTGGTGGCTTGTGGGCCCCGTGGCCACTGCCCTCATTGGTTCTGGCTCTGTCCGAGGTGGGGGGCTGGCCAGGCCAGCTCAGAAACAATCCGTGTACTTCACCCTTAGCTCTTCAACTTGACCGATCGTCAACATTTTGGCTTCTTGGCGAATTTCATGGGCCAAAGAGCCTGGGGTTCAGATTATGTCTTAGTTCATGATTTCCTTTTTTATCATGCAGTTTCATGCCCGGCACTTGTCCTTAGTGTTTGTTTCTTCTTTGTGCTGCACAACCACATCTTGCACGTGGAGTTTTAGCTTCGGCTGTGATTCATTTAAACCAACAGCTTCGTCACGCTGCTGTTGAATCTCCACCCCTTCATCTGGGAACGTATGTATCCAGATGCTCCAGGCAGTTTGCTCGTATTATGCCTATAATTTCTGTGCTTCTCACCCCTCCCCAAGACACATCCAAAATCTTAAGACAGGTAAATATACATACATGCACATATATTTTATCTGTGTGTATATGTACATATTGCACATACAAGCATGTATGTTACATATGCTTATGCCCTCTTTTGAGAATTATTGCCCCAAAGGAATTTATTGAAATGGATCGGTCTCTTAAGAGAGCTTCTGCAATGTGCATCACTCTATGCTAAGTTCGACATTCCTAATTTAATAATGATTTTTGTTTGAGACCTATATTTGCACATTTAAGAAGTGTTTTTGCTGTTGTAATTAACAGCTTTTACAAGTTTTAGGTTAGGTATCTAGAGCTCTAGCCAGGTGAGAAGGTGGAAGAGCCTGTATGTCACTCATTTTTGATTTGGAAAGTGTGAGCAAGCCTGGCTGCACATCAGTGTCTGACTCACATCAGGATGACCCCCCCCGCCCCGCCCCAGTCCTGATTGTCTAAAGAGTGTTGCCAGGTGCCGGCACTTTGCCAGAATAGCCCATGGCAGGGTGTTGGCAAGGCTAACCAGAACCTTCAGGAGGTGTTCAGATACTTTTGGCCCAAAATGTGGTTTCTCTTTGAAATAGTTGGACGAGGGAAGCTCTAGATTCTTAGGGAGACCCCTGAACACTGGGAGCAGCCAGTAGAGGGGAAGAGACCACTTCAGGTCCTGGATACCTAATATAGAGCCCGTCCTGGGTTTGCTGTGTAAGAGGTTCAATATTCTCGTAACCCACAGGGTCACCTTACACCCACCCTAGAGACTGTAGCAAATGCCCCTCCCATAAAGGAGAATTTACTCAGTTGACGGGGACCGGCTCCTGAGATGCCCGTGTAGCTAAACAGGACCATGGGCTGCTAGACCCCAAGAGCAGGCATGGGGTTCCTGCGCCCGGAGCCCTCTGACAAATCAGTAATCACCACTGGCTCTTGGGAAACCTCATTCAGTGGAAGTTTCATCCCAAATCTGGGGAGATGCTCAGATTCTGTGTTCCCTGAGGTTTCCATAGCTCAGACAAAAAAAAAAAAAAAAAAAAAAATTCTTGAGAAGACCTTTACTCAAGGTCACGGGGGTCACACATTGTAATGTAACCAAGCTTAAAAGGTGATTTGAGGTCAGCTACTTTCAAACCTTGTATTGGACAGGGCAGGGTCTCTATTACAAGTAAATAATACTGATAAGTGAAATTTGTCACAAGTGCTGCTTTTATGGGGAAATATTCACATGAAAATATCAGTGTTACATCTAGCATAATAATTATAGCAAGGCAGTGGCCGTTCCTGTTACAGAGCAGTCCCCTGATTATGTTCCCACGTTTAGGAAGATCACCTGTCATGTCCTCGTGTTGGGCGGGTATGGGTAGACTTCACCCCAGAGCAGCACGGTATCAGATTTCTACCTACCAAGAAAAGTAAATTACATTGTCCGTTTTCTCAGTCTTTCATTTGAAGTGGGCTTTGAAAAAATAAGAATTTTCTATCAGATCTGTATTTTAAAGTGAAAAAAATACACTTTTCACTTAAATGTGCTTTCAAAAATTTTATTCCCACTGTAGGCATTATATTAACGTGCGTTGCTTCAAAAGAGAATGTTTAAATATTTTTGTTGTCCTGAAATGTTGTATATTCACATTTTATAGGCTGTGTTAATGCATTTTTAAATGCATTTTTATAACATCCTAGAAATAATAAATAGAATTATCTGTACCACCTGGGTTTATAGAAAAATTATACTTTAATAAAAAATGTACATAGAACTGGACTGTAAGTTAATATGTTCAACACATCAGCGTTAGAAAATTAATGGCAGCAATGTTGTAAAACCGTTTGCGGGAGCCAAGAGTGTAGAAACCATTACTTAATTTAAATTTCCTCATCACCTATGAGTTTTACCTTCATCCCTTATGATCAGGTTGACTTGGAATACATTTACAAGTACGCATTCTGCTTTAAAGGTTGTGTTTACATGTCAGAATAGAAAATCCCATCTCTTCCGGAGGCCGTTGGTGTGACTCTGGGACTGTATGGTGGCCGTCATCAGGCAGAGCGGAGCCCCGGGGACTCAGCGCGCTGGGCATTGTGTCCGGTGTTAATGCCACACCATGCAGTACTTCTGAAGAATGGAGCAGGGAAGGGAAATGTTTAGCCTAAAGTACATCACTCAGTTACAAGTGATCAATCACGAAAAATCAGGTTTTTCCTGTCCTACAGATATTAAGGTAAATACTGATCCTGTTTGGAAAGTAGCATCTCTGGTGAGTCCTGCCCCTGCCCACCCCGCCCCCAGCATAAATACCTACAGTATCTCTGTTACTATGGCAACTACTTTTTCATTTCTTGAGTACTGCTGTTGATTGTTGCACAAAACACACTGTGTAAAGGACCCATCCCTAGACGTGTGTGTGTGTGTGTGTGCACATTGTCCGCATTTTCTAAAAATGTGTGTTCCTTCCTCAGCTGCCCTATGGTTGGCATTCCCTTGGATGGTTTGAGAAAGACCCAGAGACTGAGCTCAGGAGACACAGGGCTCATTGCTTGGCCAAGACCTACTTTTCATAGAAAATTCGCATCTCTTCCTCTTTTTAGAATCAAATACGCAAGAACCAACATAAATGGCATATCCCCCCCTTTGTTCCCCTCAAGAATTGGGCCTTTGATGTTCAAGAGCGGCTAATATTAAAGGCCATCCCTCGTAGGCCGTGGAAACTGTGCCTATTTATGACCAGCGTAAAACGGCGCAAATCTAGCTGAGTGTGATGGCATCATTAGTTTGTGAATCGTATCCTTGAAAATAACTGTGGAGGAGCCAAATCGGTTTAAAGGAAGATAACGGAATGGTTTAAGCTGCTTAGGTTGAATGCCAATTATGTTTTAATATTCAACTGAGCATATTTTACTAAGAAAAAAGGCCGCGTTGACGCATACATAACTCATTGGCAGCGTCGGCCAGCTGTGCCACTCTACTCCGCGAATCACTTTGTGCATTTTAGTGGCATGGTAATTTAGTGGAGAACTACCTGAGTGATGGCATTTTCAATGAGCAGGTAATCTACAGAGAATTTTTATATGGTTATGAGTTCTGTGCTTCAGCCCGGCAACACAAAAATACATCAAGACCAATTACGGTATCAACTTTCAGTGTGGTACCCTCGCCACGCAAGTGCATGTATTTCTGCCCCAGGCATTTCAAATTGCATCTAATTTGAAATCTTTGGGGTTTTAATTAAATTTCAGAATATATGGAATTCTTCATTAGTACCTGCTCTGAATAGCAGATTATCCTTCTCTCGGTCTCGTTAAAGAAGTAGGCTGTGGTAAATAGCATGTTCAGGAACTGATCATTTGTGGGGCCTGGGTATTGGAACAGAAATAGTGAAATGCAAAATAATATCAAAAAGATTATTAGTCCAGGGAGAGTCTCTTGATTTGTATTTTAATGGAATTTTACATTTCTCTTAATGATTTGCAAATTGTCCTCTGATTATAAGATGCATTAAGCTTTTCATTTTAATGGCAAAGACACAGCCATTAGCAGAATTTTTTTTTTCTGTCTTCTTTTTAGAGTGCTTCCCTGCAGCAGATAAATATTGAAACCATTAACACCTTTTGATGTTCCTCACAGCCTGCATCTTGGACCCACGCGTGGCTCCCGTGGTCTCTGGGTGTTAACACCTGGCTGGAGGCCCCTGCCTCTTCACTGGCTGTGTTTCCTTTTCCAGCATATAGGATTCGTTTTTAAAATTTCATTGGCTGATCTTGTTTATTTGTGTTAAAGCTAATGCATTTAAATATTATTAATGGCCCAATTTGTATTAATAAAAGCTGTTCTCCTCAGTGTGAAGGTTGACGGTGCTCACAGCTCCTACCCCACACTGGTCTGTAGGGCTGGAGTGAGGGAGGGCCGAGTGGTGTGCATGGAGAGTGCAGGGGGAAGGTCTCAGCGTACCAGTCCAGGTGTTTCTGGGGAAGTCTGCGCGCAGTGAGAGAGATGCACTGGTCATGCCGTGTCCAACAGCTGACTGAGGCTGACCACGGCTCCACCCCAGTAGTAGGCCACTTGCCTTTGGTTTGGCCTCTGACATAATGTCTTGATCTTCAGGCCAAGACTTCTCGTCCCTACAAAGTGAATGCCATTTACGTGACCAGAGCTACAGGCAGAAATTACTGTTCATCCCCCGCCCAGCTGTGCCTGGGGACCTTGTTGCTTTGACCCAGGACACAGGAGGGAGGAGGGAGCAGGGCTGCTGAGGGCGACAGCACATTTCCTCAGTCCTTCGGAAGGACGGCAGCTCCATGCGATTGTGTAACTGGAAAAACCAGGGCTGCCTCCCAGCTGAGCCAGGTTAGGCCTGTGCCCCTTTGGCCTCCGTCTTCAAGGGCAGATCTTCACTCCAGGCCAAGTGAGCAGAACTGAGGGACGTGTCCATCTTACCTGCTGACTTTGACCAGGCCCAGGTCTGTGAGGATGTGAGGCATGAAGCCAGACTCTTGTGCCTGCTCCCTTCGACCTCTCCTGGGTCGGGGTGGGGGGTCATCTTGGAGGCGTGTGGGTGCTGGTCTGGGCACCACGCGGGCAAGCCATCAGCATGCACGGCCCTGCCCGCACGTCAGGGATGCCCGGTGCTGAGCTCGGCCTGCGTGGAGCCTGAGACTTCTGCCGGGTGTGTGGGAGCCAGCACTGTCTCTGGCCGGCAAGCTGAGGAAATGTCTGCACCGTCTGTGCTCGCCCGGGCTGCGGGAATGCGTACCACAGGCTAGGCGGCCAGCACGGCTGAAACTTCTCTCTCACAACTCTGGAGCTGGAAGTCCAGGGCCAAGGCTTTTCCCAAGCTGCCCTCCTGCTGCCCCTTCACGTGGCTGTCCCTCTCTTGGGGTCTCTCTGCGTGTCCTCCTTCCCGCCTGTTACAGGGATGCCAGGGTCGGATGGCTCAGGCCCTCCCTAATGACCTCCTCGTAATCACTTTTTTTTTTATATTTTTTATAATATTTTTTTATTATGTTAGTCACCATACAGTACATCCCTGGTTTTTGATGTAAAGTTCGATGATTCATGTTGTGTATAACACCCAGTGCACCATGCAATACGTGCCCTCCTTACTACCCATCACCAGCCTATCCCATTCCCCCACCCCCCTCCCCTCTGAAGCCCTCAGTTTGTTTCTCAGAGTCCATAGTCTCGTAATCACCTTTTTAACAACCCTTTCTGCAAAGTCCCTTTCTCGGGTGCTACCGGCTGTTAGGACTTGAGCACGGCCTCTTGGAGGACACAGTTCCGCCAGGAACAGCCTTCCTGAGCCTCTGATTCCCCATCTGTCAGGCGGGGGCACCGGCAGTGATGTGTAATGCTGTCCTGGGGGTGACACGGGACCACCGAGGACCCGGCAGCAGAGCATCTGCTGCCTTCACAGTAGATGGAGGGTGTTGTCAGAACCCTGGCAGTCCTGCGGTCAGCCTCCGAGACCCCAGGCTCTGCTGAAGGCTTGGGCCCGTCCCCTGAAGTGCTCTTCTTGGTGTCCGGCAAACCGCCCAAGGACGCTGGCCATGCCTAGTGAGTACAGGACGTACGGCACACATCCCCACGGCATGGCCACACGGAGCCACAGTAGAGGGCCGGCGTGTCTGCAGAGAGCTCACTGCAGAGCCAGGGAGGAGGACGGAAACCAGCCCGCCGTGTCGCTCTTCCTGAATCTTCTCTGGAATACCTGCTTCTTTGTTCTTTCACACGAGCCTGAAGATAACGTTTTGCTTTCTTAGATGGTCTTTATAGGTGTACATCCTCCTTTGGCGAGACACGTGTGTGCGATTCTGGTTTAATGCTGGGGATGTGGGCTCCCAGCACGGTGCTGTAGAACGCAGGTCTGATGGCTCCAACTGCTGCTGGAGATCTCTGTGAAGTGTTAGCTGGAGCTGGTTCCAGAGCTGTGAACACACGCCATTGTCCGTGTCCGCACTTTGATTCCACGGCCATGGTTTGGGGCCATCCTTGTAAGCATGGCTTTGGGCTCTGCAGAAAGAGAGTGAGGGGATGTAGGGCAGTGGGCGGGTGCAGGAAGATGTGCCTTGTGTTTCTTAGCAAATTCCTGGTATAATTGTTTTCTTGTGACCTCAGTCTTACAAAGAGAAGGTAGAAAAAACATCCTGTAAATTATCTTGAATGCTTTCTTCCTTGGCCTCCGAAGGAAGGCACGGAGCCTTTCACTGAGGTGCTGTCTGGAGTAGGGGTCTCGTCGCACTTGCTCTGCGTGTCCAGGGCCTGCAGTCCGGGATTCCCTGGCTCCGTGCCATAGCGAGTCACTCACCTCCCTCCACGCCTGAGACCCCGGTAGCCCTGGCTTTGCCTTTGGTTTCCTCACTGTCTGGACCTGTTTTGCAGAAGCACCCGTGAAAGGTTTATTGAGGAAGTTGCTCTCCCTGTCTGCAGGCCAACTTCTGGTGACTACCTCACAGGCCTGCCTTTTCTCTCCACACAGGGCACAGCCGTGCCCCTTGTAGAGAAGTGGTTTCCGCTTGCTGGGGTGCAGGGTGGACGAGATCCAGAAAGGTGGAACCTTACGTGGAAGATCAGAAAAGACACCTTCCCGAGACCGGGACCAAGATCAGAGGTCTAAATAGGCCTGGGATCCTGAGGTTCCGGGCTGCCCCCAGGGGGCTGTTGCACAGTCCATCCTCAAGCCACCTGCACCCCAAGGCCAGAGCCCTTCTCATGCCTCGAGATGCAGCAGTGCCAAGCCCCTGCCGTCCCAGCCCTGGGAGCTGCACGGGCACCACTTCTGAGCCGGCTACAGGGTATCTGGAGAGCTTCGTAAGACTCCTGAGCTTCTAAATTCAGCAGTTTTAATCTTGAATCCTAGAAGCAAACCTTCGGACTCTGAGTTTATACCAAAGAGTTGAGCTGTGGTTTTTCTTACAGCATGCAGGATGATTTTTTGAGAACTTTTTACAGCTTGTCAGTCTTACAGACAAGGCTGTTTCTACCTCTCCTGCCAGACACCTGCAGCGCTCAGCCAAGGGTGTTGTTGCCCACCCTTCCCCTCCACACCCTGCCATGGGAAACCAGCAAAATAGCCCCCCCCAGCTGTTCCCTCGTCCCTGCACTTGCCGCTGCCCTGAGCAGAGAAGTCCCAGGGCTCTGGGACAGCTGAGCACCAATGGGGTTTGGGAAGACGGGAGCAGACCTACATTCAACTCTAGAGGAACTTAGTCTAGGTCAGTTGATAAAACCTTCGTTCTACTGGATGTTAAGATGTCTCACCAGGAAAGAGTGCATGACCTACGAGCTTGGGAAATTGTAAACAAACCTGAGTGGGTTTCTTTATGGTAGGACTCTTCAATATAGTGCATGTACTGTTGATGGTCAGAAGGTCTGTATTTCATGAATTTCCTGAACTTCCACAGCTCCTCTCCCTGTTAGCACCTGTGGGTTGCTGATGTTCCCCACAATGCAGTCTAGGGAGCCCTGGCCTATGGAACTACCATAAAAAGGGCTTAGACTTCCCAGGCTGACCTTTGGATACTTGGGTAGATTCCAGGAAATTTCCAGCTTTGTAGAGAACCCCTGGGAGGCATGCTGGGACAGCAACAGCTGTGCAGCCCTCCCCTCCCTGGACCAAGTATGTTCTGGCCCTTTTTTCCAAAGAGCAGGTGGAAGGAAGTGTGGAGGAGTATCAAGATTCCCACCTCCCAAGTGCCTTGGACATAGTTATTAAATGACCCTTGATTAGTTATTCCATTTTATACATTGGGGTCAGAGGTCCTAGAAATTAAGTGCAATACATTTACTGAATTCTTTTCCTGGATTTAAAAAAAAAAAAGTCATACTCTTCAAAATAAAGATCAATTGGGAGGAAAAGAAGATGATCCTGAGTGGTGAGGGCTGGGGAGTCCAGGCTTCCCATGAATGGGTGGGGAGCAGTTGCCACCCACCGACTGAGCCCTAGGCCTGACCATGAAGACTGGAGTTCAGCTCTTCAGTTGTTCAGCAAATACCCATTGAGCTATATGCAAAGCCCTCTTCTAGGCTCTGGGAATTTAGTGAAGGAAAAAAAAAAAAAAAAACCTCTGGGCCTTATGGAACTTCTATGCCAGTGAGAAATATATACGTATGTATATGATACATATCCCCTGGACTGTCAGGGCATGACGTGAGTGCTTTGGAGGAACATAAACCAGGCTGATGGGATGATGAGGATGGAGCTTGGGGGTTGGGATCCTAAGGGCCCCTTTGGTGTGTGTAGAACTCAGATGCTTAGATGTTTCTTCCTCTTCCCTCTTCTGTTGTAAAATCTAAATGTTAAGAAGAACAAGAAAATCATGTAAATAAATACTTTTTGAATCACTTCTTATGAGATGAGCAATTTCAAGAGCCTCCTTCATTGTTGAGCACATTGAAGGCAAGTTGATATTTTCATGATTTTTATGAAGTACTTCAGATAAAAGAAAATTCATAAAGAATTTGTGAGGTATGAATAATAAAGGGAAGGTTCGTGATGCCTCACCCAGTTAAAAAATGGAGGACCACCAGCACTGCCGAGTACCTTGTGTGCGGTCCCTGGCCATGTCTGCCTTCCCCTCCCTGCTGCTCCATGCTTTGCATTATATATGAATATAATAATACTGATGTCTTCTTGTGACTTACTTTGTTCAATCAACATTTTTGTGAGATTCCTCTATTTTTGAATCCTGTAGAGATTTTCATATATATCCCATCTTGTGAGTGTGCCATCATTTTTTTCCTACCCTATGTCAGTCGAAGTATGGGTTCTTGTCATTATTTGTCTTTATAACTAGTGATGCTGCAAATATTCTAGTACAGTGTGTTAGTGTTCTGGGAGGCTGTAATTTGTAGGCAGAGTACTGGGGAAGAGGGTGCCATGCAGAGAAAGAGTTCCAGAAATCTGCATGGTGTCCCTTTGAGTTTGTTGCAGACACTAAGGTGTACATGCATGGGGACACCGCAGGATGCCAGACAGGAACTAGTGGGAACTGAAGACGAACAATTCCTAGAGGAATCAGTATCACTAGAAATGGGAATTTTCTTTAATTTAAAAGATGATTAACTCTTCACAATAAAGTTGATAATAAATTTTGGAGGTTATAATATTTGTAGAAGTAAAATAATAGCATAAAAAGTAGGACTAGGGAAATAACGATATAATGCTTTAAGGTTCTTTATGTTATTATGAGCAAATGTAATATTACTTGAGGACAGACTTTGATAAGTCAGAGATGAATATTATAAATCCCAGAATGCCACTAAGAATACCAATATAAGCTAGTAGATAGTTCATATCCTAATAGAAAAGGCAAAGTAGAATATTGCTTTTAAAACATAATCTAAAAGGAAAAAGAGGGAAAGGAGAGCAGAGAACAGATAGGACAAATAGCACTCTGATAGATTTAAACCCAAACATATTGATAATTACATTAAATGTAAATGGTCTTAAGATTCAAATAAAAGGCATAGATTAACAGACTGGATTGGAGGGGAAAAAAGCCAGACCCCCCCCACTATATTTTTCTCCAATACACAGATAATAAAAAGATAAAGACAGACTCCTCTATTAAAAGGGAAGAAAAATGAAGGCACATGTATCAAAGGAATAAGTACAGTTGTCTTCATTTTCAGGTTACATAGTTGTTTACATAGAATATGGTATAGGACTTTGAAAATAACTATTAAGAACTAATAAGTGAATTTACCAAGGTTGAAGATAAAATTTTAATATATAAAGAAAAATTAGTGTCAAAAATATATTTAGGATTAACTTTAATGAAATATATGTGAGACCTGTCCAATGAAAAATATAAAACATGGCTGAGAGAAATTAAAGAGGACCTAAATACATATCCCTTGATCATAAGAAAAGCCAGTATTGCTAAGATATTAGCTTTTCATAAACTACTTTTTATGTTAAGTTCACTCAGGCTTTGAAATTCCCAGCTGATTCTAAAGTTATGTGGAAATGCAAAGGACCTAGAATATCTAAAACAACCTTGAAATAAGTATAGATGTCTATTCTATCTTTGAAGAAGACTCCAAATAGGTCAATGAGAAAAGTAAAGTGTTTTCAACAAATAGTGCCTGAACAACTTGATATCCTCTGCAAAAGAAGAAAAAATTCACCTTGACCCCTCACTCACACTCATATATAAAAATTAATTTGGTGTGTATCTGTACCTAAAGGTAAAGCTTGGACTCCAATGCTTTGAGGAAAAAACTGTGGAGGATAACTTCACTAATTTAATAGACAAATATTTCGTGTACTGCAGAAAGATAAAGCTATGAACATACAAATAAAATAAACTTTATCAAAAGTAAAAGACATCATTCAGGAAATGAATAGGAAAGCCACAGAGTAAGAAGAAATATTTGCGACACATACACATGACAAAGATTTATACACAGGACATGTGAAGACTCCTATGACTCCATAATAAAAAGTCCAATAAATGGGAAAAAGACTTAGCTTCTTCACAAAGGAATATGTATTCATTGATCCATAAATACATGAAAACATGTTCATCATGAAATTAAAGCTCTGTTACCATTGGTGTTAGCACCCAGAAAATGAAATATGGAGGTCTAAATATAACCAAGTATGTACTAGATCTGTAGGAGGAAAACTAGAGGTAATGGAAGATATCAAAGAACTAAATGGATAGAGAGGAATCCCATGTTCATGGATAGGAAGATTTTATATCAGAAGGTCAGTTCTTACCAGCTTGATCTAGAGATTCAACACAATCGCAATCAAAATTCCAGTAAATTGTTTTATGTATATTAACAAACTGATTCTGAAGTTTATTCAGAGACCCAGAATAGCCAGTAACACAATACTGAAGGAAAACAAGATTGGATGACTGACACAACCGTACTTCAAAACTTACTAAAAAGCTACAGTAATCAAGACAGTGTGGCACTGGTGAAGTAATAAACAGATCAGTCATACAAAGGAGGCCAGAAAGACTTAGATGAATATAGCCAACTGATTTTCAGCAAAGACACAAAGGCAGTCCAGTGGAAAAGAAGATAATCTTTTCAGCAGATGATGCTGGAATAACAGGACATCTGCATACAAAGAAATGAATATAGACTTTCCACCCTTCACAAAAACTTAAAGTGGATCACAAACCTAAATGTAAAACACAAACCATAAAATTAGAAGACAGGACAAAACATAGATGAACTTGGAGATGGTGATGACCTTTTAGATGAAATACCAAAGGCACAATCCATGAAAGAAAGGATTGATAAATTGGACTCCCTTAAAATTAAAAACTGGTGCTCTGTGAAAGACCATATCTAAAGAATAAGACAAGCCACAGAGTGGGAGAAAGTATGTGCAAAAGACTCGTGTGTAAAAGGCTGTTATCAAAAATATACAAAGAACCCTTAAAACTCTGGAAGAAAATGAAGCAGCCAATTTTAAAATGAGCCAAAAACATGAACAGACACCCCTGACCAATGAAGATATGCAGATAACAAGTAATCAGATATCATCCTACATTATCAGGGAAGTGCAAATTAAAATAACGGGATACCACTGCACATCTCTTCGAATGGCCAACATCCAGAACAGACAGCAGCAAATGCCGGTGAGCATGGGGAGCAAGGGAATTCTCACTCATCGATGGTGGGGATGCAGAATGGTGCAGGTGCTTGGGAAGATAGCTTGGCTGTTTCTTAAAAGTAAACATACTCTTGCCATACAGTCTAGCAGTCATGCTTCTTAGTATCTACCTACATGAATTGAAAACTCCTGCATTCAGATGTTTATAGCAGCTTTATTTATAATTGAAAAAACCTGGAAGGAGCCAGGATGTCCTTTGGTAGGAGAGTGGACATCTGTGGGTCATCAGCATGTTTTACAGGCCCCTCTGCCACCCCGTAGAGTGGGCTAGCCATCCCGATCTCATGGGCACGGTGAGGGAGGGAGGGGAAGCCTCAGACGCAAGTCTCTGGGCTCTGTCACCAGATTCTGCTAAGCCAGCAAGCCAAGTGGGGGCTTTGTCAGTGGGTTACCTTTCCATTCGGCAGTGACAACAGTCCTGTCCAGCCAGCTTCCTGCGGTGATTGGAGATGTCACAGAATCCACATCCATATGGGCCCAGGGTGTGACCGGCCCCCTGGCTTGGCCACGTCTGCAGACAGGCGGCAGTGTCCTGGGCAGGCCAGAGCTTCTGTGTCCGTATCCATGGGCTGAATGACTGAAGTTGAGTCATCTAATTATAGATCATTGAATGTTTCCCCAGTGTGGTGCTTACGTGCAACACAGAAGTTCACGCATCTGCGTGTCAGACGGCATTCCTAGACCTGAAAACCATTGTGTCCGTCCTCCCCCTTTTCCTGAGTGTTTCTGTGTTAACCCACACGACAGGCCTGCTGTGCCAGCACCCTGGCAGCCCTTTCAGGATGCACCCCAGGACACAGAGTGCCTTCTGTTTGCGGGGCTGCATGCATGCCAGTGGGCTAGGCCACACATTGGCGTACGTGGACATTGCTGGATGGTGTGCCCGTGGGGTCCTGACACATCCACAGAAGCTCAAGGGCCAGAGCATAACTTCCGTATTCTTTATTTTTAAGCAGCAATGTGGGGATTTTGTAGGCCAATGAACCCACTCGGCCGCCCTCCATATAGATCGGCCAGGGTCAAGGGCCCAAGGGTTTCGATTCTGTGGGCACCCTGCCCTGACTGTGGCTTTTGTGTCTCCTTGGCAGTCATGCACTTTCAGCTGAGAGGTGCCTCCTCTCCCCACCATTACCACAGCTCACGTTCAGCTGGACCTCTTTGCACACACAGCATCTCTGAAGAGTGGTGAGTTTGCCTCACAGACCTGCACTGTTCCCAGGGTCCAGGTGGAGCTGGCCAGCATCGCACTTCTGAGTACGGCTGTGGTTCCATTGGCAGCTTACCTTCACTGGGCACGTCCCACATCACAGGGCCTCTACTGAGCACTTTGTGTAGACTTCGATTTACCCCCTCGATGCTAGGATCCTCGGTTTCATGTTGAGGACGTGGAACTTGAGGGAGAGAACTAGCTCAAATAGGTGGTGGCACAGATGAGACTTGAGCGCATGCCCCTGTCACCTCACCACGTGAGCTCTTTACTCACACCCTGAAACGGGTGCCTTCGCCACGGCAGTCTTTGCCGACGGTGCTGTGAGCACACGGAGCCCCATGCAGGTGGGGTCTGGCCACCGGCTCGTGCTTAGGAGCGTGAGCTGGTCTGGAAGCTGCCCTGGTTTCCACTTCGAGCACTCGGTAGACCCAGGAGGGGGCTCTGACAAGCTGGGATGCTGCTCTGCCGCCTGCCCTGACGGATCTTCAGTTCCACACTAGTTCACGTCTGGTTTGGGGCTAATTCTTCCAACACCAAAAGCCAGAAGGCAGCAGCCACATTCAGACTGAGTGTGAAAAGTGGTATTGGCATTATTCCACAGAATCTTCTTAGGGAATTTGAGCCTGTGATAGATAAAACGTATGTCTGAGACTTTTAAAAGGTTTAAATGATACATGCACACCTGATACTGCAAATTCAAAATAGAACAGAGTTTCGTCTCTTTGCTGTTGAAAGTGATGGATCTCCTCACTGCACCCCTACCCTGCCCCATAATATGGTAACAGAGTGTTGGCTGAGAGAAAGGAATCAGAATTAAGTTGCTGGGTTTGAATGGGGCGTGGATGTGTGAGAAACACATGACGAGGTTTTTCTGTGCCTGCAGGCCATCTGTTTGAGGTCCACTGTCCCAGCTCTGGGATCCCTGATGCTCGTTTTGATAATTTGGGAGAGGAGCGGACTTGGGGGTGGTTATTGTGGGCCGTCTCCTTCCTACAGCCAGTGAGGTCACGGCGAAGTCAACACTAGGGGCCCACCCTGAATTCTGAAACCCAGTGATGCCATCAGGAAGAGAGGTGCGTGCGGTGGCCCTGGCGACCGTTACCTCTGGTGTTCATGCTTGTGTTCCTTCCCAGGCTGAACCCGGACTGGCGCCGAGTGACCCCTAGAGAACGGGGAAGTGATGCCCTGACTTCCGAGGTGGGGGCCATAAATACGCTGTATTTCCCATGCCCTCTTGCATCACTTATTCTTTTATACATTTTTATTTTTAGATTTTTTATTCATTTGAGAGAGACAGAGGCAGAGCACAAGCAGGGGGAGAGGAAGAGGGAGAAGCAGACTCCTCACCGAGCTGGGAGCCCCACATGGGGCTCGATCCCAGCACCTGGAGATCATGACCTGAGCCGAAGGCAGACGCTCAACCATCTGAGCTACCCAGGCACCCCCCCCCGCCCTGTTTTCCCAGCAACAGCACTTAGTTAGTGACAACAGCCACAGCTCTTTTGTGACACTGTAGCCCAGCCTTCAGCCAAGGAGCAAAGTTCTCTGCCCTCCCCGCCCCGGACAAGTCCACCAGCCAAAGAGCCCACGGTCTCTGTGCCCTGGGGCTCCGGACTCGGCTCCTTCGGGCCTCCAGCCTGGACTGCAGAGAGAGACCCAGGGACTGCTAGTAGGTAGGGATCTCTCACGTGCCCAGAGCAGAGGGAGAACCCCTGAGCCCCTCCATTCGTCATGAGATCAGGTAACAAATGTAATGTCAAATGTAAAATGCTGAGGAAGCCAGAGGTGTGCAGTCTTACAGGGTTGCCCACAGCAGCCCCTCCCTGCACCACGACCCTGGTCCCCAAACCCCCCTGGCCTGGCAGCAGGTGGTAATGACCCCTGCCCACCGTGTCCCTCCCTGCTCAGAACTTTCTTAGCACGTGTTCCGTATGGTGCCCTGGCCAGCCCTTTGCCTGACCTTCCCTCCGTCCTTGTCACCCCGCCGAGGGCACACGTGTTCCCCGTTGTGTGGGGACCCCTCTTCACCCACACCTGCATGGCCTCGTCCTCATTTGAATAGGTGAGAATCCAAAGTCAGCTGCACAATTGGAGCTAGATTCCAGCACTCAAAATTCAGTCACAACTTCTTTTGAATTCTTCAGCTGCCCTGCGGCAAAGGCTCAATGTTGATACTGAGATTAATCCCCAAAGAGCCCCTCATTTCTCTGCAGAGAAATTAAAGCTTGCCAGTTTTCCTTTTGCCTGTCCTCCTGACAGCTCTCTCAGTAACGATATGCCTTCTCCATGGCATAATCCCTGTCCTACGGTAAAGAATAATTCATTAAGAAATTAAGGGCTTAGTGCCTTTCTGTTAAGTTGGTCTTCAAAAGTTAGCTAAAATTACTTAACAGGCCTCAGGGCCGTTTCACACAAGCTCAAGAAGCCGCATGGGTGGGGGCCACTCAGATCCCCCCACCCTGTACATTTGTCAGTGTTCCCAGAAATTGAGTCCAGGATGCAGACAGAAGTGTCCGTGTGTCGGGCCTGGGGCTGTGGGACGCTGCCCTGGTTCAGGATGGTGATCAGACTTGCTGGGAGCAGCAGATAGGTCTGCTGCTGAAGCTAGCAGGGCTCCCTACCCCTGCCTCGGGAAGGCTAGCAGGAGGCTTCTGGAAGCTTCTGACAGGATGCACAGGAGTTTCTGAACTGGGTTCAGAGCAGGGTGGGGTATGTGTTCACACACATTATTGCGTACACCCATTATTACACATTTAACAACTATTGGTGTGTTTAGCATTAAATGGCATGGGTCCGAAACACTCCCAGCTGGTCCCTTCTCTGCCATGTGACTGACGCCACCAAAGGGAAGGCATGATTTGATGTCAGCTGTTGCCGACTCGGGCGGAGGAAGGGACATCAATGTTGGAAAACATCGTCTTGTGTACATTGATAACATTGTGTCATTTTAAATCTGAGTTTCCACCTTTTTTGTTGTTTTGCTCACAAGGTTGTGCCTGGGAGGGAACACTGCCCCTTTGTGTGAGCATGCGTGTGAACCGTGTTCAGGTCTTTCTTGGCCGGGGGCGGGGGGGGGGGGGGCCAGGCGGCAGTAGGCAGGCAGTGTCCTGGCCGCAAAAGCTGGGAGAATTTGTCAGGAGAGAAAGTGAGTGCCCCGAAGCAGAACAGCACAGGTGAAGCAGGGGCCAGGTGTCCTAGAACACGAGAACTGCAGACTCAGACTTGGTTCCGAGCCGCTTCTCAGTGGCCCTCAGTGCCTCGAGCACACTCGGGTGCACGCTTCTGAACACGTACTCTCCTGCCCTTCCCCCTCGGCCTTTTCACGGTGTGTTTCTCGCTGGTTCTTATATTGTTCAGAAACCATTAACACCTGCTCAGTCAGGTATTCCGCTTTGAGCTGAATGACAATTATTTGAATGGTAAAGGGTGTTAATATATAATTATTCACATTCATACCAGGACATTCACAGTTTAATCATTTCTCTGTAGGCTTCCTTAAGTTTGAGCTTACAGTCTTAGGCATAATTCTTTTGTTAAATAAGTTTCGGGCACTCTAATTATTGGGAAGGTGACTACAAGTAGGCCCAGGTGCGGCAATGAGGCTGTCCCGCCCCCTCACCTGCTCCAGCCTCCCCGGGTGAGTGGGGGAGGCAGCACGTTCATTTCCGAGGACTAATAGTCCAATCCGTCTGTGAGATGAGCTCTGTGATTGTGTTCTGGTGCGCCCAGGACCAGATGAGCGTGCGGGAGCATTTCTATTCATGAGCACCGTGCCCTGCTCGGCCTGGCCAGGCTTGGAAAGGGACCGCCTTAACCCTTTAGACCCTCTGTTCATCTGGACCCCTCCGTCCTCCTTAAAATAACTGAGGACCCCAAAGAGCTTTGGATTGTAAGGGTTCTATCTCCATTTACCATGCTGGAAATTAAACCTGTGAATTTCTTAATGCATTAATTTCTCTTAAGATAACAATGAATTCACTACATGCTATCAAAAATAATACATGAAAATGTTTCCCAAAACCAAAGTCTTACTGAGAAGAGTGGCGTTGTTATGTTTACCAATCTCTTCAACGTCTGCCTTAATGGAATACAGCTGGATTCTCACAGCCTCTGTCGTTTAATCTGTGACGCATTCGCGTCATTTAGCTTATGGGAAACTCCTGTATACTTGTGAGAGCAGGAGAATAAGAAAGGCAAATAACATCTTAGTATCACTGTGAAAATCCTCCCGAACGGCTCTTGGGGATCCCGGAAGCTCCCCAGACCCCACTTTGAGGACCACTATTCTAGAATACCCAAAATTTGCATTGCTCCTAAAAATTACTCATTGTCTAAGGAGTAGTAAAAGTTTGTGGGTTCTGGATTTTTAAAAATTTTTTTAAAGATTTGTTTATTTAATTTGAGAGAGGGAGAGTCTCAAGCAGACTCCCTGCTGAGCATGGAGCCCAATGTGGGGCTCGATCTCACAACCCTGAGATCATGACCTGAGCCAAAATCAGGTCTGACACTCAACTAACTGAGCCACCCAGGCGCCCCTATTTTATTTTTAAAATCACATCCCAGATTCCCTCTTCTTGGCCTTTAGCTGGAGATGCATGCAGCTGTGGGACTTGCCCTTCCCCATCTGCTTCCCAGATCTTTAACCCGTTCCTCACACCCTGTCTGACATCAGCTAGATCCAGAATCAGAGCAGAGCCCCACATCTTGTCCCCAAGGTGGCAGGAGGGAATTTCACATCCGCATGGACCTCAGGGGCCCCGGCAAAGGGGCAGCATCACCTCGCAGGTCCTTCTTTCTTCCCTGTTACCATTAGTCAGGGAAGGGAAATTTAAGACCCAAAGACACCATATTTCTGGCAGCCGAGCCAAGCCTCTGCCTTCAGTGGGTCAAGTGCATCTACAGGACTGGACACAGAATGCTGTGTGGGGAGACCATGCTTGTCTCCCCGGCGAGCAGGGTGAGCTCCTGTACATCGGGATGCCATCCACCCTGGCGGACTCATCCTTCCTGGAGTAGTCACAGGCTGCGGGAGATGCCGCCTCTCCGCCCTGCCTGGTGGGGGGCAGTGGCCGAGTAGCAGCTAGCCCAGAAGGGGAAGAGATGCAGGAACATCAGCGGAGGGCGTGAGGGTCTGCTGGACACTCCTGTCCCCTCCCAAACTGCTCTTTGGTTAAGGATGCGTCATTGTGTGGAGAGAAGAAGTGAGGGATGGACAGCCAGCCCTTAAATCCGCACAGCCCTATGGACGAAGCGTTTTCCCCCAGGTCAGTTCTGATAACCTTCGCAGGGCACATACTTTCGTGCTCATCCCATCCTCCCAGGATGAAACCAAGACTGAGGGGCAGGAAGAGGCTCGCAGGTGTGAACCTCTGTGGTGGTTGCTGAGGGATGCTGAAATAGTGGGATGCCTGTGAAGGGGGTCTGTGGCTGCGAGCCTGGTCCCCATGCTGGCCTGAGCTTCCTGGTGTCCCCTGGGACAGCCTGCTCCATCCTGAGCCCCGGTGACTTCTCACCCTCAAAGGAGAGGACCAGAGGCATGGCAGCTCTCAAGGATTCAGTAGGATAAACACGTTGCATGGTCCCTGGTACACAATAAGCGCTCAATAAATGTTCGTGTTTGTTATGATCATCATTGATTTTTAAGCAAATTGACCAAAATTTCCAAATGAATGTTTGAAATCATGACCATGCCCCTATTTCTCAAGCCTTGCTCAGACGTTTGAAGAACTTCTCTTTCAAAGTAGTCTTCTAAACCTGCATTTGTACGACTGACTAGGCACTTATTGCCTGCTTACTGTGTACCAAGAGCTACGTTCAGTACTTCAGAATACTCTCCATGTTGGCAAATTTTCTTACCCAAGAATGGATTTGACTTGTGGAAAGTGATCCAGAATTCAGCCTGTCGAACACTGGTCATTAGCAAAAACCTGTTTGGACCCACAGCCGTTGAGACCACGAAATAGCAATCCGTCTTCACCTGACACCACATCAGCTGGCCCAGAGTACAGCACCCAGGGGAGTAGCCAAGTGTTTTCTGGAAAAAGGTAGCACTTCTCACAGGTTTCTGAGAAAGGAATGTGCCTTCATCTCCGAGCGTTCTGTTGGGCCGTCTTCCAGCTGGGCCTTGCGCACAGGGGGCCACACTGGGCACAGGCCCATCCGTAAGGTGTCCGCCACCAGCTAGGAAAGGAAAGCTTGCAAAGATTTGTCACCCAGGGCTGACGGGGTGTTGGGCTTAGAGCCAGTTGCACGCGGGGGACGGCGACCGCCGTGTGATCACACTGAGTTCTTAGAGGAGGCTCTCACAGGTGCAGGCGTTGGTGTCTGTTTGGGAACAGAGGCCAGATTTCTCTGGCGTGTCCGTTACCAAAGCGGTCTTTCATGGGGTTAATCCTTAGAGCAATCACTGTTTGCACCCCAAAACCACAGGGCTTGTGCTCCATTGCTCCCGTTTGGTGTGTATCTTCATTTCTTGGAGGAGACTGGTAAGCGGACACTGAGGAGGTGGGAGTGCAGAAAGACTCATCCAGAACAGAAGGCCTTAGCCAAGCCACTGGGCTTGGGACTGGCTTGCAGACAGACACACACCCTGTTACCAAAACCTGCTTCGGCAGTAGAGTGCCTGGGTCCCGCCCTTCAGGCCCCAGAGAGCAGTGGACCTGAGTCCGAGGCATCCAACCAGCAGCGTGGACAGTAGTCAGGCCGTGGCTCTGAGCCTGATTTTGTCATTTGTTCAGAGAGAATAGTGATGGCAGCTTTGCAAACTGGGTGTTGGGGACTTAGTGGAAAATGAGCGAGAGCTCCTGGGAGCTCAGGAAGCTCTGTGTCTGGGTGGCGGTTAGGAAAGCGGGACCAGAGCGGGGGGCGGGGCGGTGGCCAGGCCAGCTGCCTTCTTGTGTCTTCTTCCCACCCCTGTGCTGGAGAGCGCTGAGCTGTGCCTGGGTAGCCGGGGAGGCCAGGATGCCCCTGCATGCCTGAGGCATTCCTGCAGACACCCGCCTGTGGAGGCTGGCCCACTCTGTGTGAACCAGGTGCCCTAAAGTGTGAGAGTAGCAGGAAAAGTACCTCTTTTTTGTGAATGTGAGAGACTGTGCATTCTGCCTCTGTATGTGACTTTAGTAATGCCACCATTGGCTGTAAAACCATCACAGCCTCACACGAAGGGTGGGCAAAATCCGCGGGGCTGGAGTCGTGCCTGTGTGCCTGTGATCTGAGCTCTCAGCAGTGCCTGGGTCCCAGAGGTCCACACGCGAAAGACACCGCAGGGCCAGGTTCTCAGCTGGGAAAGAGCTCTTCTGCGTTAGCCCTTGCACAGAAGGTAACAGTGGACCGTGGAGTGGCCTGTGCGTGGCTCTAGATGGGAGCCTCTTCTTGCCTCTGAAACAGCCACAGTCTGCCCAGTCATCTTCCCCAGCTTGCCCGGTTTGCAGGATCATTTTTCCTACTTGAAATGCCCCCTTCTTCTGCCCCGGAAACTGCTGCCTGCCTTTCGGGACCCGGCCCCTGTCAGTTCTGCTCTGCGTCTCTCACCACCTCCTTGCCCTTGGAGGTGACATTGGTGCCCACCGTCCCATGCCACAAGATTCTGCAGACTGTCGCATAGTGCATTAGAAATAAAGGTTGGCCGTGGGGCTCTGTGACCCGCAGCCCCTCTCTCCAGCTGGGAGCGGCCCTGCATTCTCTAAACTGAGCTCCCCCCGCAGTCCTGAGCCGTCCGCACACCGCAGACTTCAGTTGGCAGCATTGTGTCCATGTGTTCCTGGCCTTGTGCTGTCCTGACCCAGATTGTGGGTCCACGGCAGATTTTCACACACTTCGTGTATCCTAGCATGCACCGTCCCACCGTCAGAAGCGCATGCCTGTGCACCTGCGCTCATCTGACATTCTCAGACACAGATGTTTAATTCATGTGGTTTGACTTGGTGGGGCACGGATAAATGAAAATGCTGTATTGATTCCTGAAGCTTTGGAGTGACCACCTGTAAACTTTCCTTTGCTTTTTCTGCTGCTCGTGAGTTTGTGCAGGCTCCAGCTAGCATGTTGAAGTCAATCAAATTATTTTCACTCAAGCAATGTTCTATCTCCTAGCTACTGTGTACTATGTATATGATAGAGTGTGTGGAAGGAACGGACTAATGATGTTGACAAGTTTGCTACAGGCAGTCACTCCTAACGTCAGAAGAACGTCATTTCCTGATGGGATGAGTTTGGAGTTCTAGAAGGCCGTCTTCAGTGGACTTGTTTATATTTATAAAGGCCCGTCAGTATGCACAGCCCTGGCCTCAGGCCTGCTTAGCAGTAGGGTGACCTGCTCTAGCCCCTCGGGAGGCACAGAGCTGAGCGGCTGGCACTCTGCCGGCAGAGAACTGAGGCAGGCCCGCTGGTGTCCTCATGCTGCCAGACGCTGTCCAGTTCCCTGCCCACAAGCTCGTGAGAAAGCCTGCTGAGCACTGCCGCGTTGGCCAGGAGCAGCTGTTCTTCCCAAGCGCATCTCTGGTTGCAGGGGCCCCATCGGTCTCAGTACTTAGGTCAGGACTGTGCACTTGGACAGAACCACATCCCCAACCATGTCCCCGGCCATGTGCATAAGTTGGGCAGCTTTCTCTTGGCCTTGGCCGTCTCTGCTAATTGGAGGAACACCTGAGTTCAGCTTGAAAAGGTGAGATAGATGCCCAGGTAATCCATTCTAGGTCCTGGTGGCTCATATGGAAACGGTGCTGCTCTGTCTCCCATGGAAGGGGTATCTTCCTTGAGCATGGGGGCCAACCCCAAATGATGACAGGGAAGACCAGGCCGTGCTTACACCTACCCACCCTTTATTCATCCAGTAGACGCCCACTAGAAGCCTACTCTGGGTCAGCCCCAGCACTGGACTGTTGGGATGGGGACCCATAAGGCAGGTCCTTGCTCTCAGAGAGCTGGGTCGAATAGAAGGGACTCCCATGGTGACCATACTGAGAACATTGGGGGGTGAAAGGGGCCTTTTCGTTCCATTACCACAACCAGTTTTGATAGGATTTACTCAGGAAGCAAACATTTCGTTGGAAGCGGGTTTTTGCCAAATTTTGTTTCTCAAGGAGAAATAGTTTGCGGGGGATGTGACCTAGGTTCCTTTTTAAATGGGCATCTTGAACTTCAGGGAGATTGATTAAAGAAAAGGTGTTTAGAAAAATATTTCCCTCTATGTTTTTCAACTTATTTTTTAAATTAACCTATAGTAAAATTAACTTTTTGAGGTGTATGGTGCTATGAATTTTAATACATGTATGGATTTCTGTAACTGCCACCATAGTTAGGACTCAGGTTGCATCATCCTAAACCCTCCTGTCCCTTTGTTGTCACAGCTGCCCCCACCCCCCATCTCTCTGCTGACTCTTAGCAACCACTGATCTGTTCTCCATCCCCGTGAGAATATCACATAGATGGACTCACTCTTTAACCTTTGGACCCTGCCTTCTGTCATTCAGCTTAATGCCTTTGAGATCCATCCAAATTATTGTATGTAGCTACAGTTTATGCCTTTTAATTGTCATATTCCATGGTGTAAATATGCCCTCATTTGTTTATATAATTTTTATGATAGCCATTCTAACAGATACGTAATGCCCTCATTGTGGTTTTAATTGGCACTTCCCAAATGGTCAGTTAGGTTGAACATTTACTCATGTGCTCATTTACCATTTGTCTGCCCTCCTTGATGAGCTGTCGGTTCAAGTCTTTTGCCCTTTTTTAAATCAGGTGGTTGGTTTTGTTACTGTTGAATTTAGAGAGCTCTTTATATACTGTGGTTTTAAGTTCTTCTGTTGGCTATGTTATTTCCAAATATTTTCTCCCAGTCTCTTTCTTGTGTTACATTCTACCAACACTGACTTACACAGACCAATGTTGTTTTTTTTTTTTCATTTCAATGAAGTTCAATTTACTATTTTAATTTATGGATTGTGCTTTTGATGATATGTCTAAGAACTGTCTGCCTAATTCCAGGTCACAAAGACTTTCTCCTGTAGAGATATGATCTATTTTGAATTAATTTTTATAAAGTGTAAGGTTTACATCAGGATTCAGTATGTTGCATGCAGATATTCAGTTTTCCAACACCACTTTTTGAGAATATCCTTATTTCATTGAAATGCTTTTGTACCTTGGTCAGAAACTGTTTGGACATATTTCTGTGGGTCTCTTGGAAATCTCTATTAGGTTGCATCAATCTATGTGTTTATCCCTTTATAAATTTCACATCTTGATTACAGCATTGTAAGTCTTAAAAAACTGCTGGCGCAATTTCTCCAACTTTTTTTCTTTTTCAAAATGTATTCAAGTTCCTTTGCCCCTCCATGTAAGTTTTAAAATCAGTTTGTCTATAGCTACAATAAGTGCCCCCGGGATTTTGACTGGAATGGAAATAAATTTATAGATCAGTTTGTGGAGAACTGAAATTTTTATATTGAGACTTCCTATCCATGAGCATTATATTTCTCTCAAATTATTTAGGTATTCTTTGATTTCTTTTAACAGAATGTTATCATTTTCAGCATAAGGATCTTGTATATAAGTTTGGACTTACATCTAAGTATTTTTGGTTGGACCTATTATCAGTAACCCTAGAACTGTGATTTTGATGTGTTGACTTTGTATCTAGTGACCTAGCTAAACTCATTCTAAGATTTAGGGGTGGGGGGTAGATTCCTGGGTATTTTAACATAGATAATCATGTTGTCTATAAATAAGGACAGTTTTCTTTTTTCCAAAATGTGTGAACTTTTATTTATTTTTCTTGCTTTATTGCAGTGGCTAGAACTTCCACTATGATGTTGAATAGTAGTGGGCATCCTTGCTTTTTTCTTAATCTTGAGGGAAAGCATTCAGTTTTTCACAATTAAGTATGATGTTAGCTCTAGGTTTTGGTTTTGTTTTGTTTTTTTGTTTTGTTTGGTTTTGTCAATACCATTATCAGTTTGAGGACATTACTGAGAGCTTTTATCATGAACAGATGTTGAATTTTGTTAACATTTTATTTTTGCCTCAATTGATAAAATTGTTTTTCTCCATTAAGCTGTTAATATTGTGGATCATATTAGTTGATTTTTAATATACTTCATTTTTAGAGCAGTTTTAGATTTTCAGAAAAAAAAATAAGAATAAAACTGGTTCCCACCATCCACCAGCCATTTAGTTAATTGTTCAAATCCAGTATACCGTATAGCAGTATGAGAATCTTGTACCCCCATGGGAAACAACTTTATCAATTAGAGTGTGTATATGAAATTCTTTTTGCCTTTAGTCTTACAGACTCTACTCATTTCCAGACTTACTTGGGTTACCACTTTCCCTCCCACCAACTTTAGAGGGGTTGTTCTTATGTTCGTAAGTTGTAATACACTTAGATTCTCTTGTCACGGTCTGCGCTCATTCCTGGGATCCTCCAATCTTCTAAATGCTTTTTGTGTGTTGTTAATTTCATATATTGCATATAAGGTTTTTCTGTGTCTATTGCTTTTCTTTTTTCAAAATGTCACATAATCATGTAGTATGTAGCTTTTTCAGACTTGTTTCCTTCACTTAGCAATATACATTAAAATAATTCCATGTCATTTGGGGCTTGATGGTTCACTCTTTGTATGACTGAGCAATACTCCATTATATGGGTGTTCCATCGTTCACCCATTTATCTATTGAAGGACGTCTGAGTTGCTTCCGGTTTTTACCAATAAGTGAATAAAGCTGCTATCAACATTCATACGAAGGCTTTTGTGTGGTCATAGGTTTTCAGATAAGTTGACTAGATATTCAGGAGTGCAATTACTGGTTCATATAGTAAACTTCTGTTTAGTTTTGTAAGAAACTGCCAAATTTTCTCCAAAGTAGCTATATACCATTTTGTATTTTCATCAGCAGTGAATGTGTATGCCTGTTGCTTCACATCCTCATCAGCAATCAGTACCGTCAAAATTGGGGGTTTGTGTAGCCATTCTAATAGGTGTATAATTATATCTCAGTGTTTTAATTTGTATTCCTTGATGAGCAATAATTTTAAAAACCTTCATATGCTTCTTTGTATCTGTATATCCTCTTCAGTGAGATATCCTTTTGCCATTTTATAATTGGGTTGTTTGTTTTCTTATCGTTGAGTTCTTAAGAATTCTTTGTATAGTTTGGTTACAAGTCCTTTATCATATATGTGGTTTCCAAATATGTTCTTTCAGCCTGTGGATTTTCTTCTCAGTGTCTTAACAGCACTTTTCACAGAGAAGAAAATAGCTTTAGTATGGTCTAATTATTTTTCTTTCGTGAATCATACTATGTCTAAAAACTTTCCCCTAACCCCATAATCACCTAGTCTTTTCTACTGTATTATCCTCTGGAAGTTTTATAGTTTTGCCTTTTAGATTTAAGTCTATGATCCATTTTTAGTTTTTGTGAAAGATGCCTGGTCTGTATCTAGATTTTTTTTTTTTTGCATATGGCTGTCCAGTTGTTCCAGAACTATTTGTTGTAAATACTGTCATTTTTCCATTGAATTGCCTTTGCTTCTTTATTTGAGTGGATCTGTTTCTGTTCTTTTTTTTTTAAAGATTTTATTTATTTATTCGAAAGAGACAGAGACAGCCAGCGAGAGAGGGAGCACAAGCAGGGGGAGTGGGAGAGGAAGAAGCAGGCTCATAGCGGAGAAGCCTGATTGTGGGGCTCGATCCCAGATCGCCGGGATCACGCCCTGAGCCGAAGGCAGACGCTTAACCGCTGTGCCACCCAGGCGCCCCAGGATCTGTTTCTATTCTGTCCCATTAATTTATGTATCTATTCTTCCATTAATACACCCTCTCTTGATTATTGTAGCTTTATATATATGTTCATTTTTCAAATATTGAATCAGCTTTACATTTCTCAAACTCCACTTAATTTTGCTAATTCTTTTTATATATTGCTGAATTTGATTTGCCAGTACTTAGTTGAGAATTTTTGCATATATATTAATAAGAAATATTAATCTGTACTTCTCCGGATTTTGACTTTATTGGGTTTTCTGGTTTTCCACTCTCATAAAATGCCTTAGGGAGTGTTCCCTTCTCCTCTGCTTTCTATAGATTATCCTGAGTTGATGTATTTCTTCTTTAAGTGTTTGATAGAATTTACTGATGAAATTATCTGGCCCTAGTGATTTCAGAAGATTTTAAACTCTGAGTTCAAGTTCTAACTGTTCCCAGTTATCTGCATTATCTTGGATGTGATTTGACAGTTTGTCATTTTTGATACATTAGTCTATTTTTTCTGTGTTGTTGAATATTGTACATAGTTATTTGTAGGAATACTTCAGTCTCCAGTTAAGGTCTATGAAGTCAGTCATGACATCCCCGTTTTGGGGTCTAATGTTGATAACTTGTTTCTTCCCTTTTTATATCAGTCTTGCTAAAGGTTTATCAATTGTATTGATCTTTTCAAAGAAGCCAGTTTTGGTTTTGTGTATTTTACTCTATCATTTTTCTTATTTCAATTTCACTGTTTTCTGCTATTACCTTTATTTCCTTCTTGGGTGTTTGGTGTTTTTGTTTTTTGGTTTTTTGCTCTTTCTTGTTTAAATTGGAAGCTCGGATTATTAATCTGAGACCCTTCTCTAATATATGCATAAGGGGCTCTTGGGTGGCACAGTCGGTTAAACATCGAGCTCTTGGTTTTGGTTCAGGTCATGATCTCAGGGTCCTGAGATCGAGCCCTACATTAAGCCCCATACTCTGCTTGAGAATCTCTCTCCCTCACCCTCTGCCCCTCCCACTTCTGCACACACACATGCTCTCTTTCCTTCAAATAAATAAATCTTTAAAAGAATAAAAAATAAATAAAATATGTATTTATTGCTGTATATTACCCTCTAAATATTGCTTCAGCTATATCCTATGAATTGCGATATGCTGCATTTTCAGTTTCGTTCAGTTCAATGTATTGGGTTTTTTTTTTCTTTTTAAATATCCCTTAAGACTTCTTCTGTGACCCATGGGTTATTTCAAAGTGCCTTATTTTCAGGGCACCCGTGTGTCACAGTTGGTTAAACATCCGACTCTTGATTTTGGCTCAGGTCATGATCCCAGGGTCATGAGATTGAGCCCGTCATTGGGCCCCAGGCTCAGCTGGGAGTCGGCTTGAGATTCTCTCTCTGCCCTTCCCCGCTGCAGATGCACATACTCTCTCTCTCTCTCAGATAATAAATAAATCCTTAAAAATAAATTAATTAATTAATTAATTAATAAGCCTTATTATCTGTCCAAACATTTGGAGGTTTCCAGTTACCTTTTTGTTCTTAATATCTAGTCTAATTCCTTTATGATCAGAGAATATGACTTGAATGAATTCAATTATTTCAGATTTCTTTAAAAAATTTTCATGACCCAGAATATGATATATTTTGGTCAGTTTTTTGTGTGCATTTGAAAAGAATATGTGTTCTGTTGTTATTGGGTAGAGTGTTGTGTAAATGTCAGTTGAAACCAGTTGGTTGATGGTGTTTTTTCATTTCTGTGTCCTTGATTTTCTGTCAGCTCTCTTTCAGTTACTGAGAGAGAAGTCTCCAAGTATGACTGTGAGTTGGTCAAATTCTCCTTTCAGTTTTGTCAGTTTTTGCTTTATGTATTTGAAACTCTCTTAATAGGTGCGTAAACATTTTGGGTTGCCACGTCATCTTTGTGAGCTGTCCCTTTTGTCACTGTATAATTGTGGTAAAAATTGATTTACCCCTGGAAATTGTTAAAGCTCTTAAATCTACTTTGATAATTACTTTTCTTAGATTACTATTTACATGGCATACTTTTTCCATCCTTTTAGTTTTAAGCCATCTGTGTCTATTATTTAGAGTGCATTTCTTGTAAGCAGCACATACTTATTTTTTTCAATCCCTCTGACACAGTATTATCTTATTGGTAAAGACCATTTACATTTAATGTAATTATTAATATGACAGAATTTCTATCCAAATGTAACATTTATTGCATTTATTTTCTTATTTTTTATATTTTTATTACATAATTATTTTCTGTCTTGTTTTTCATTTCTCTTTTCCCCTTCCCTTCTTTTGGGCTATTTTTAACTTTTTTTTTCCTTAGCATTTTAGTTTATCTGTTAGGTTTTTGACTATTTTATCTGTTTATAGGGATTACAATACTTATATACTTACCTTTCACAGTCTAATTGGAATTTGTATTGACCACCTTACCACATACAGATCCTTGGGTTCTCATTTTCTGTTACAGTGTCTTATGTTTTGCAGTTATATACATTGAAAATCTTATCTGATAATGTTATGATTTTACTGTCAATCATCAAATATATTTTAAAGATCTCAACAGAAAAACAGTCTGTGATACTTAGCCAGAAAATTACCATTGCTTTTGTTCTGCCTTTACTGCCGCCCCCTCCAGTCTCACATGCCTCCTTCTAAAGAGCTTCCTTCAGCAGTTCTGGCTCGTGTCTGCTGGCAGCATGTGATCTTTGTTTCTATCTGAACATGTCTTTATTTTAGCTTTATTTCTGAAGAATTTTTTGTTTTTTTAAACAATTTCCCTTCTGAATTTTGGGAGTTTTTTTTAAAGATTTTATTTATTTTCTTATTTGAGAGAGTGTGTGTGAGCACAGGCAGGGGCAGTGGCAGGGGGTTGGAGAAGCAGACCCCTCCCGCCCCCAAGCAGAGCGCCTAATGCGGGACTGGATCCAAGGACCCTGGGATCATGAGCTGAAGGCAGATGCTTAACCGACTGAGCCACCCAGGCACCCTGTGAAGGGTTTGTTGTTGTTATTTTTTAAATGGATATAGAATTCTGAGTTTCTTCCAGCACTTTAAAATTGCTTTTTCACCTCCTTCTGACCTCTGTGGTTCTGATGAAAATTCTACAGTCATTCAAATCTGTGTTCCTCTATAAATAACACATCGTTTTTCTCTGGTTGTTTTTGAGATTTTTTTTCTTTATCTTTAGATTTCACCAGCTTCATCAGGAGATGTCTGGGAGTAGATTTCTCTGGGTGTGTCCTGTTTGTGGTTTACTAGGCTTCTTAAACCTGTCCTTGTATATCGTTTGCCAGATTGGAAAAGTTCTAGCTATAATTGGTTCAAATTGTTTTGTACACCATACTCTTTTTCCTTTTCTTCTGGAAATCCAATAACATGACTGTTAGACCTTTGGCTTTGTCCCGGATGTCCCTGAGGCACTTTCTGGGTTTTCGGTGTTTGCTTTTAACATGTTTTTCTCTGTTTTTCAGATCGGATAAGTTCTGTTGTCTTGAATTCATTGACTCTTTTCCTCTGGCATCTCCATTCTGCTATTGAGACCATGCAGTTTTTACATTTCCTGTTTTTCTGCACTGAATTTCCGTTTGATTCTTCTTTGTAACTTATATATTTCTTTGAAATTTTGCATCTTCTCATTTGTTTCAAGGGTATTTTCCCTTTTTGAAGCATTTAGAGATCCTTTAAGGTTATCAGACAATGTATGTGAAATTATCACGTTGTACACTTTCAATATCTTACAGTTTTATTTGTTAGTTAATCCTTAAAACACCAGGGAGAAAATGTTGTCAGGTGGTTCCAACTCCTGTGTCATCTCAGCCTTGATGTCTGTTGATTATCTTTCCCAAGACGAGTTGCGGTTTTTCTGATTTTTTGCTCTGTTGGTGAAGTCATCTGGGGTTGTATCCTCATCGCTTCGACGGTCTGAGTCTCATGGGAGTGCAGTGTATAGCAGTGCTGCTTTTGCTCAGGAGGCACTCAGCCTGGATGGATTTGGCTCCTGAGTTCTGACCAGGCTTCTCTGCAGGTTGTGGTTTCCATGTCCACATCCTTCTCCAGTCTGCCAGCCTGTGAGTCTGTCACTGGCCAGTCTGGACCCTTTCCTCAGTTCTCCAAGTCTTAGATTCTGGGTCACGTCCACATGTGCCCAGGTCAGGGCTGAGGCCAGGGATTTACAAACAACTTACCAGTGTGCTTTCCCAAACTTCTCTCTGTCCACAGCCTCCCTGCTACTTTCCAGTTCTCAGAGATCCCATTTGGTCCCCACTCGTGATTTGACCTTACTTGCCCCACTCTGCCACACACTTCCTCCACATGGAGCTGAGCACTGAGAAGACAGAGGAGAAAAGCAGCAGGGGCTTGCCCACCTGTGGGGCCCCAGCTCCTCCCAGCAGAAAGGGACGTAAGCCTCAGGATTGCTTGCAGGCTGTGGTGCAAGAGTTCAGAGATCATACCAGAAAGCGAGCGATTCCTCCACTCCGAGCATCAGGACACCTTTTTCCCTCCTCAGGGTGAATGAGAGCTCCTGGGTGCTCCATGTGCACTGGCGGCTCCTTTGGGGTCCAGGCCACAGTAAGTCTGGGCTCTGGGGAACACAGGTGAAATGGTACACTCGTGTATCATTTCAGTGTTTTCTTCAGGTTCTCCTGTTTAGTTTCTACAGCCCTCTGCATTCTGCCCAGATTCTGGAAAGGCAGCCCATAGGAAACCAGGGGGAGCATGCTCCCTGTTCCCTTTCGTCTTCCTGTGCTTCCTTCCAGGCTCACTCCTGGACCGTCGGTCCTCACTGTGAGAATGGTCAGGTGGCATCAGGTCAAGTCAGCCCTGCCTGTGCTTCAGGATGCATCATGTCAAAACTCTGCCCTAGATCCCCTGGGTCAGAGAACTGGCTTCACACCCCCAGGTTATCTGGGACTCCAGGGTGCCAGCCTGGGCGCTCCCTCTGTGCAGGTCCTAGAAGTGAAAAGCCCTTGGAGACTTGAAAACCTATCAGATAGTCACAGTGTGTGCCATGGATACCAGGCCATCGGATGCCGTGCCATCGGATGCCATGGCTAGGGAATCCTGCAGAGGCTTGGGCTCTGCCGTCTGTGCACGGAGACGTGGCAAACAGATTCCACTGGCCCTTGCGTGCAGCGCCCTGCCTGGTGCCAGGATAGCTGCTGAGACACTCGGCTGGAAGGGCCCAGGGGGCAGCCAGCCTTTTGTGGGCTCCAGGCACACCTGTGCATGTGCACCTGAGTGTGCCAGCTAGCTGCAGCCTGGTGGTAGAGAGCCCCATGGCCTGGGCAGCTGAAAGACGGCCCTCTGTCGGAAACTGCACCCTGCAACAAAGGTCACCTTGAAAGAGTGATTCTGCCCCCAAGAATTTGAAAGCGTGGTCCTCTCCCTCACCGGAGAAGAGGTGGCTGAGTCTCCGACTTGGTTTTAAAGAGAATTGGTCTCCAGGCCCAGCCCTGCCATTGACCATCTGTGCTCAAGCTCGGCAGTGTTTCGTGGGGTGTGCGACATGTCTGTCCAGGGAGCTCTCACAACAGTGTTTGTCACTAGGGAGTAGGCAGAGGCCCAGGGGAAGGAAGACACCGGCCCCTGGTCAGTTCCTCCCATCCAGCATGTGGAGTTGGTATCTGCCAGGGCTCCCTTATCAGAGCCACGCTTGGCTCTGTCAGTCCGGGTGCACCAGTGAAGGCTCCCCGATCTTGACTCCCACAAGAAGTGTGAGAAGAGCTCCCATAAACCCTGGTGTCCATGACATAGAATGACATCTTCCATGGCCAGTGTTGGAAAATCACCTCATCAGCCCCTGGGAGGCTGATGACCTACAGTCCACCTAGAGAGGATGTAGAAAGCAGCCCTGGGTTGGGTGTTCATGGTGGGAATGTGGAAGTGGCCACCTGCACGGAGATGAAAACGGCTGTGTCCTTAAGGTAAGGGATCTCTAAGCAGCCAGTCGGCCTCCAGCAGGGCGGAGCTTGGCCCCACCGCATAACACAGCCCGACTGGCCATCCTCCGAGGCTGGGGTAGGCAGGAGAGAGGATGGGGAGGAGAGGGTGAATGTGGCGTACAGAGGCCGCTCTGCACGGCTCTGGGGTCACGCCAGCTCCCCAGAGAAGGCCGTGAATGGGAGAGAGCCATCACCCTCTACTGGCTGCCTTTTGGGCCACCTGAAATGGTGGTCCAGTGCTAAGGACTTACGTGGACACTTCACCCTCCAGAAGATCTACTTTCCACATCCATGTGTTAATTTTTGTGAGCAGGGTTTACTGCATTTTAGAATGACACTTAACAACTGAGAGTGTCAGCCCCTCCTCGAAAGGAGAGCAGTTTCACCCTCTGATTCTGCGCAGGTTAGGGTTAAAGGCACTGTCGCTGCGAGCTGCTCAAACTAATTAATGCATTTGCTCCCTACAAGGTGAAATTGAGTTTTCAGATACATTTTTAAAATGATGTGCTTGATTGCTAAATATTGCATTCTTCAAGCTATTTTTCCTAATATGTTGCATGGAATGGACAAGGTGAGAATTCGTTCCCCTGAAAACTTGACAGTGAAGCTGCAGGTGTTTGATGAACTCTGCGCTCGTGTACAGACATGCGGTTAATACCCGACACTTGTGCCTGGGAAGGGAGGTGCTGGGTGCTGTGGCCTGTGATCCTGGTGCTGGTCGGGGCTGGCGCGGGAGGGGCGCCCCGGCTTCCCGGGGGCGTCTCTGCCCCAGGCGAGCTCGCACACACACCTCTCACCCTAGCCCTCCAGGTCTGGTAACATTCCTGGCTCTCCTGGAAACCCCACGGCATCACAGAAGCAAACCCCGACTTTGACTTCGCGCTCTCCCAGAAAGGCAGGAACCGGGCCTCTGCCTCCTGCACAGTCTCCACCACGGCCGCTCTCCCAGCTGCTTCTCCAAGACCAGCGGCCCCCAAATCGCCTCCTCCCCAAGTCATCACCAGGCAGCCTGCCTTCTTTTTTCCTTCCTCTTTTTGTTTTTTTGTGTTTCTGTTTGTTTGTTTTTAAGTGAGGCATAACAACAGCAGCAACAATGATAATGATTAACAGTTTGATTTCAGAACCGCTCTGAAGAAATCACAGTAAACAGAGTGTGTTTGCCTAAGGAAACCCTCCGAGCAATCAGCGGTAACACAACTGCATGTGCTGATGAACCCAAAGCTGTTAATGTGGTTTCTTCAGTTAAATTGATTCATGAATTTTGAAGAGAACATTATCTAATGAATTTTCTTTGAATAGAAAGCAATTAAAAGGACAAATCAGTCTGATTAACCCCAAAGTCACCTCCTGCCACAAATGGTGTACAGTTTGAAATTATATCATAAAAACTAGAGCACATTTGCTATCTTTTTGCCCTCTACTAATCCATGGAAATTAATGAACAACAAAGTTAATTTCTTTGATGACCCTGTTCTAGTATCACCTGGATTATGCTGATGTTTAATTTGCTTAATGTTATAATAAAGACTAAACAGATTTTTTTTCCAGTGAAGTGATTATCATTCCCTTCCGTTAAGAAGTGATTTTTATTATTTAACACGCATGTAAGGGTGTGTTTCCTTTAAGAACCAAATCGCACTTTGCCAGCTTGGCACCGAGTGTAATCAGTGCTATTATGGACACACTCTGGAACGCCGCTGCCGCCCCGGGAAGCCTTCCCTTTGTCGTTGCCCCCAGGAACATCCGCCCCCGGAGGGCTTGGTGCCCCCACCGTGGGGGACGCAGCTCCGTGTCCACTGCTCCTGAGCCGTGTGTTCCCTTTGGAAAGACAAAAGGTATCGATTCAGACCAGCCTCCTCCACATGCCTGGGAAGCCAGTCTAAAACCTGACAGCACTTCTCATGCATTCACCTGTTCATTCCTGCGGCGGGACGAAGAGCAAATGCAATTTGATGGGGTTAGTCAATTAAAATGGGAATAAGGTTATTTTATTTTTGCAGCCCCGTTCATTACAGATCCCTGTCGCCAAGGTCACCGCCAGCCCCATGGACCGTTGTGTTTAGCATTCTGAGCCTGCTTGATGCAGGATGTGGACAGCTAGCATAAAATCACAGCCCAACCCGTGGCTTCTTTTTCCTTCTGTGTCCCAACTGAAGTTGGAAATCAACCAGTGGTGTAAGAGGTTCTGAAGTCAGTAGGCAGACAGGGCCTTCTATGCTTATTAACTGAGCTGCTTACGGATTGACAGACGCAGGTCCTGGAAGAGAGAGCCTCACGCAGCCCTGTGTGGAACCAGGGGAAGATGAGAGGAAGCTGCAGGTCTGGGGTGCACGGTTGTGGGACACCTGCAAAGGGGCCAGCCCGCGTGGTGCCAGGGACCAGCTGAAGGGACCGTGTGTGAAGGCCGTGCTTTAACTGAGAGTAGCACCTCTATTTATGTGGCTGAGTTTCCTGTTATGGGACTGGCAGCCCTTTACATCAGAGTTGTGGGGGCCGTTGGTCCACCTCACGTCATTCTGTGTTCTGCCTTTCAGATTCATTCACCGCACAGGTGTTGTGGAAGCTGCTGGAGGCTGTGAAATTTGGAGACACGGTTTCTTACCAGCAACTAGCAGTCCTGGCAGGCAACCCCAAAGCAGCACGGGCAGTGGGCGGAGCAATGAGGAGCAATCCTGTAAGTGGCGGTCAGCATGATGTCAGCCTGGCCACGGTGGGTGGGTGGGCCTTGGCGCTGCACTTGGGGGCCGCGGGCCGCGTGAGGTAAGGGTGCCCTCCAGGCAGCCGGAGCCGTGCTGGGTGGGAGGAGAGGAAGCACTTGTGATGTTCCCCCTCCCCAAACAGGCATGGGCAGCACTGGTAGGTCTGTGCCCCTGCCCCCATCTTTGATGAGGGTGATCAGAGAGCTTTCACACAAAGCACCCCCCTCTATGGCTATTGGAACCGCAGGAACCCCTTGTCAGAGGCACGACCAAGGAGGGCGGAGCCTGGAGAAAGTGGCACCCGGGCATTCGTTCATCCAGTAACTGGGTGTACGGGGTGCCTTGCGGGTGCCAGACGCTCTTCCAGGGGCCAGGACTACAGCCAGAAACAAAGCAGACAGAGAGGCTGCCCATGTGGGGCATCGTTCTGGAAGGAGACACATACCAGGGTGCCTGACCCCTAGGGAGGCTGGAAATCTGACACCGGCATGCACGGGGGTGATTCACCGCATTTGGGTGTGTCTTCCCCAAGGGGTGGCTCCATCCCCAAGCCCTTTTGTATCCTTGTCCCTCCTGTGCCTCTGTGTTCAGATTTTGCAGAAAGGGAGGTTCACTCCAGGCAAAGCCTGACTCACTGTGGGGTGGCCACGTGCCTGTCGTCCCCAGCAGGACAGAGGACACACCCTCGCCTGGACTGCAGGCCAACCTGTCTCAGAAAGCAAGTCCACGTGAGCAGGGGAAGAGGCCACAGAGCAGCCAGGTCCACTGGGGCAACGTACACAGCCGAGTGAGACCCGGAATATTCCTGTTCTCGTTAGCCCCATCCAGTGCCCCACCGCGGCTGCTAGCGCCTCCGTGACCGTTGCCCCCGGAGCCATGGGAGAGTCTCTGACAGGTTAGAAGCATGCCATCCTATCAGGAGGAGGACCTAGGACCGTCACGTCCTGGGATAGGAAATCTAGATCAGATAGACCTCACTTTTTGGAAAATTGCTGTAGCTTTGCTGTATATTTTCAGAGTCATTTTTATCCCTCTTCACCGGGGGGAGGCAGCGTTCGCACAGCCCGGCCTGCTGCCCTTGCCACTCGCTCCCAGCTGCCTGAGGGCCGAGCCCCGGCATCTCTAAGAGACGGCATTTACAGACTGCCTTGTTTTTGTCTAAGAAGCGACCCGGCAGGTTCGTAGGGGATCGCACTGTCTTGTGCGTCTAATCTGGAGAGTTCTCTGCTGTATTGAGATATCCCTGACAGTCGGGAGCAGTGTGTGATGTGGACAACCGGTCATGCCCACCCCGTGCCTCTCGGCACCTCGCGACCCCGGCGACTGGCTCCTGAGCTCGGCCAGTGTTCTCTTTCGCAATGGTTGTGTTTTCAGTGCAGCGTGGCCCGCCGTGTCCTCCGGGTAGTCACCGCCACACACCAAGTGCCCGGGTTTACCCTGCATGCGGCGTGACTCTGGATCAGATTCCAGTGTGATTTTTTTTTTACGTTTCCTGATGAAGTTTGAACCGCTTCATTCCTTGGGAGGGCCACCGTCCTCTCCCAGGCGTTGAGCAGCTGGACTTTGCCCAGGCTAGAACGACGGCTGGGACGCTGCAAGACACGGCTCCCCGTCATGCCTTGTGAGAAGCGCGCTGGAAGCTAACAGGTTTCCGCCTGGCCTTCCGCGTCCCACAGTCGCTGTGTCCTGTGCGAATCCTCCCTCTGTCCCAGATCTTTGTCCCTACTTCAGGCCAGGTGTCTACTCCTCGTGCCCTCTGTGGAGACTGGGTCACTCTTCTCGCTCGCGGAGGTGAGATTCAGTTCCCACCGTGTGCTGCAGGCGGGGGTGCTGATCCCCCCCGCCTGGCGCGCACCTCCCGTCTGGTGTTCTGCAAACGCGCTATCGGCAGGCGCGCAGACAGTGGCGGCCCCTCACCTGCCTCATGTGCTGACAGCAGTTTCTCACTCTCTGCGGTGGAGACGCCGTCACTGTTGAGCGATCACGCTTGTGGCAATATTCAGAAACATTTATTGTTCGACAAGCAGCATGACTCTCTCCTCCTGCTATTAATCTCTATGAATGTCTCTGTTCAAATGCGGCCCCAGTCACGGAAATTTATAAAATCGGATCTCACAAGGCTTAAAACTCTAATGTCCATAAAGTCCACATATTGACTTCCCTGTCTCGTGCCCAACTGGAGAAGGGCCGTGAGGACCCCAGGTGGGAGGACCGGGCAGGCTCCTGGCCCCTCTTCTTGGTGCCGTCCTGTGCCGACAGCAGCCAGGCTGGAGGCGAGCCGTCGGGGCCGTCCATGTGTCAACTCGTGCCCGGAGCCCCGGCCCGAGGTGGTGGCCGAGGCGCTGGCGGCTGCAGGACCAGAGCGGCGCCTCCTGTTGCGGCGCTAGACCTGCCAGAGGTGCTCCTGCAAGGAGAGCTTCCGCTCGGCCTCAGGGAGCCCCGCAGGCCTCAAAGGGCTCCCCTCAGGTTGGTTTAACACCTCCTTGGAATGGACCACGGAGCACCCAAGAGGCGACCCAGGAACCTGCGGGGGAAAGGGGCCACGACCGCCGTGGACGACCCACGTGGGCGCCCCCTTTCCTTGGCGCCGGCAGCAAGAGGCCCGGCCGCAGCCCCACGCCGCAGCTCCAGCGCGGCAGGGCATGTGGGGACGCGCTCGCCCGTCGTCTCTGCTCGGGCTGAAGAGAGCGGTTGTGCGTTTCCGGAAGGAGAGTGACAAACGGGCTTGGCATGTCTATGAGCGCACGAGGCCCGCCGTGCGTTAATTCCTGAGGTGGCTCGCAGTAGACGGGAGCACGTGCGGGTGCGCGGTTGCGGCCTTGGCTGTGGGCGTGGGGTCCTCTCCCCGCCCGCGGAAGGCACGGCTGCTCCTGGGGCCTGCGGGGGGTCTTCTCCCGTCCTCAGCCCGTGATTTTTCCCAGTCTTCCGCAGAGGACTTGCTGGCCCGGGTGAGCCGGTTCGGCAGGCTTCCGGAAGGTGCGCGCTCCCACCCACCACGGAGGAGGGTCGGTTTCCTGTAGATCAGGTGGAAGACGCCTCGTGGGCGCCCCCCGCGGAAGCACCCTTCCCCTCCTCCTCAGACAGAATTTGCTAAATGCAGTTCAAAGCGATCGATACGTTGCACAGAGAGTTTCCCCACTTTCTTCTAAACAAACGCATTCCTGAGGAGTGAGTTTACTCACAGATTGCCGTGAGCGCTAATGACCCCCCGAGTCTCGTTCTGCCAGTCACCCGGATGGCTGTTGATAAAGATTTAGTATCATGCTCTAAGTGTCAGGGCTGTCAGTGGGGCTGAACCATTTGACCAGAAGAAAAAACGCACAGGGAGCTATTGATTACAGCTTCTCCGTGTCACTTGCTCACCAGGATTTAGGTATTGATGAGGCCGCGAGTGAAAACAAGCGCTTTCCCTTGTGGGCTACTACCACGAGAACAAAGGCGAAGTTGGAGAAAATATTCAGCCGGCACCAGAATCAGAGGGATTCCATTATTGATTGAAAGGCCCCTTCGTGTTATTTTTGTTGGAGACAAATCTATGGGTTTGGAAGTTTTATAGCATTTGAGAAAGGGTCCGTGTAAGTGATGGATTCACGTATTGGATGAATTAGATTTCACAGCATGAAGATTTCAATGCAGCTGTGATATTATGAGCTGCTTGGTTATTGATAAAAATTACATTTTATGCAGCACAGGGCTTTAAAGGAGAAGGTGTAGGAGGGTACGGGTCCTTTGAAATGTCCTTAGGGCCCAAATAAATTTTGGCAGCTTTCGTTGTTTTAGTAGTCTGAATCTGCCACCAAAATAACACAAACAGAGCAGTGTTCCCTGTTTCTCGTAGAGAAAACAGTGCGTCTTTGGTGAGTCCCCTGCTCCCCATGGCTGTGCGCACAGGGTGCAGCCTGGCCGGGGCGGTCAGCATCGCCGTCCTTCGCAGGACACGCAGGGCGGGGGGGTTCCCAGTCGGCCTCTTATAATTCCACAGCTCGGGGAGCGGGGCAGGGAAACCAAAGCTCGCTCGTGACGTCTGCTGTTAGGTAGGAAAATGGAATTGGTGCCTAAATATTTGAGAGACTAACTTGAATAAATCTTTCTCTCTTTATCAGTCAAAGCTTAAGTTGTGTGTATTATCTGATCATGTCCTCAGAGAAATTATTAATGTAACTATTGTATTGGATCAAAACCCTCAGTCAGAGTCAGTATTCCATTCTGAAATTGTCTGTTTCTCCTTCCAAGATGATGGGGAGGCAAGCTGCTTGCGGGACGGGGCAGTGGTGTTGCTCTCAGTCGACACTGAGTGGAAGCGAGACCCCCCCCACCCCCCCACCCCACTGCTCTTCCTGATGCTGCCCTGAGATGGCATGCGTTCCCATGGCAACCCAAACTTCCAGTCAGAATCGGGATGCGTGTGATGTGGGAGAAGTCAGGTTCTCACCACCGAAGCCTGATGACCTGCAGGGCTGGCCAGCACTCCAGGCTGTGCCCAGCGATCCCCCTCGGGCTGCTGGTGGAGCAGCAAGAAGTATGGGCACCGGCTTCTGCCTCCGTTGAGCTGGAATCCCATCTTTGCCTCTAAACTGCCGTTAGAACTTGGGCAAGCGATGTAATGTGACCCGAGGCTGACCATGCCTGGCCTGGAGCTTGTCAGGGATGCGTGATGGGCCACAGCGGGCACATGGCCTTATTGAGTGCTACATCTGGATTGGAACTGGGGACCGTGCCATCTGCCCAGGGACAGGTGCAGCTCAGGGCCCACTGAGGGGACACTCCAGGCAGGTGGGTGGGTTTGTGTGGCTAGCTGAGACGATTATGTCCCTTTCTCCTGGGATGGCTGGTCAGTGAGTCTTCCTCCCCTTGGGCAGGGGGTAAAGGATGGGGGGTGGAGAAGGCCAGGCATGTCCCTCCTACCGGTGGGCGTCCCACCACGTGGAAATCAAAAGCACGGGGAAGGCCCCCTGTGCCCATGCTCCACCGTGGACTCCATCCTGAGAACAGACACTGAGCAGCTCTGCCAGTGGGTGTCCTTGGAGCTCCCATCTGTATGGCACAGGTCACAAGAGGAGGACCGAAGCATTCCCCTGGGCACAGCTGCTGAAAAGGAGCCTCCCACCCTAGAGAGAGCAGAGGTCTCCTCCTGTGGCAGGATTGGCTGCCAGGAGTGTGCCAGGAGGTGGGGTTGTTGGCCTGTGTGGCTGTGGGAATAATGACCCACCCGCGTGACTGACCCCCCTTGAGCAGCACGTGAGAGCCCGGCGTCCAGTACTAGACGTGGAGTGCGAGACTCCCACGGATCGGAGCTGTGGTGGCTCCAGGCAAGGGCAGAATAACTTGCGGGACACTGGGGGAGGGTCCTGTCCTTGGGGCAGTCGCTGTCTGCTACAGAGACCTGCCTGCGGTTTGGGCCCTCTTCCTTTGGGTCCGTGGGCCAGCCTGTGCTTCCCCTGGGACCAGGGTCACAGCGTGCTGAGCTGCCAGTAAGTCGGAGTGGCGGGATTTGGCGAAGGCCCAAGGTGCACAGAGCCCCACCTGACTTCTTTCCTGGTGCGTCTCAGTGACACACGGCTGCCCCTGGTCCCAGCAGTGGATCCCTTTAACCATCGGTTGGCTTTTCCTTGTAGGATTGTGTTTGGGTTTGTTTTCATCATAAGGTGACTTTGCTTTTAGTGAAGCCATTCTGTTGACTAAGGCAAGCACCTAACCACTCAGTTTGTCTCCAGAGGTGAGAGGCTATTTGAGGCAGGCGGAGGGGTGAGGGCGGGTGTGGCCCTGGGTCTGGAGTCCTGAGGGATTGCGGGGGTGAGTGGTATCCAGGGGTGGGGTGGTGGCAGCAGTGGCCGCTCAGGTGAGAACAGATGAGGACTGGAGCTCCTCCAGCTTCCCAAAGTATCCCGGGACTGACGAGGGGAGACGGACGCTCCTGGGCACTGCGTCCCGTGAAGCAGGGTCAGCAAACCTTTCCTATAAAGGGCCTGATGGTAAATAGTTTAGGCTTTCAAAAGCAGCCACAGACGGTATGGCTATACTCCAATAAAACTTTATTTACAAACTAAAGGGAGGCCTGTAGCAGCCGGTTTGCCAACGCCTTGTATGAGTACGGTCTTCCCTGAAGGTTCCTGTCACTTCTAGAAGTGTTTGAGAATTTCACATACCACCCCATAACTTGGAAATGTAGTTTTGAATTTGGTAAACATACATAATTTCTTACCAAAGGCAATTTTCTCCTCCCAGATCCTGGTATAAGGGGATTCTCTGGTATATGCCCTACATTTGCCTTGGGGCACCATGTCGCTCCTTGGCCCATACCAAGACCCTCAGAGACCGAGGGGTGTGCAGGGCTCAGACGGCCAGCTGGGGGCCTGCACGTGGCTGAGCCCCTGCTAGGTCACTTGTGGTCAGGGGCCTTGCCCTTGACCCCAGGAGACCACGTTGGCGCAGAGCCCAGACTGACGGTGGCTGGCTTCCCGTTCTGCAGGTGCCCGTCCTCGTCCCGTGCCATCGAGTGGTCTGCAGCAGCGGGGCCGTGGGCAACTACTCGGGGGGACTGGCCACAAAGGAGTGGCTGCTGGCCCACGAAGCCCGCCTGTCCGGGAAGCCAACCTACCCAGGGGTGTCCCATCCAGCTGGAACCTGGCGTGGGGCGCAGGCTGGCACCCCCGGGCCCCAGCGTGCTGGCCGGAATTGAGTACTTGCCGGACTCCATCTTCGAGCGACGCGTGGGAAGTGGGGTGTGTGGTGGTGCCGCTGTATTAAAGGAACTGGACGTGTCCTGAGGGATGTGGAGTGTGTGTTCTCTCTTATTTTTACATTTCACAGCAGAGCGAGTTCGGAAGACTGGCCCTTGTTCGTACAGTGCGTATCCTCACACTGCTGTTCCATCTCTGAGGTCTGTTTGAGCAGCGGTGAGAAAGCGGGGGGCGTGGTGGACACCGGGGTGACTGTCCTGGAAGGCAGAAGCATCTGGCACCCATGGGGCCCAATGCCAGCGCCCCGGCCCCTGAGAGGTCTGTCGCGGGCTGCAGCCGCATTTGTGTCCCTGAGAAGCTGGCCTCCCCGGCCCGTGCCCCAGCTCCCCGTCCTCTAAGCTGTTGAGGCTGCCGGGCCGGCGTTTTCCACTCTAAAAAGCTTCCCTGAAAGCAAGGGGCAGCCTGGAAGTCATGTTTACGGAGGTTTTCTAGCTTTGCTTTTCTTACCGCCAGAAAAGCTAGGGCAGGATGCATCCGTTTTGGGTTCTATCAGCCGAATAGAAAAGAACCGCCTGGCAGAGCGAGTTGGGAAAACAAATAGCTCTTTGAGGTGGGTTTGTTCGCAATGGCTCCTGTATGGGGGTCTTGCCTCGGGCCCCGGCCCTTCTACTGACACTGTTGACCTTCGTGTGCCCTGAACAGAAGGTAACAAAGCTTGCTGACCTCTCCTCGCCAGCACCCCAAGACCGAGCCTGGAAGTCAGAGGTCACACAAGAAGGTGGGTCAGCTCCTGTCCCCAGGAGTATTTCCAGCATCCACCAAGGACCTCGGTCTGACACTTCATTACCCTTTGTCATTTTAGCTTTATAATTAACTGTATCTGAAAAGCATAAGGGGAACTTGTAGGTATGCATGTGGGTAAATAAAATAGAGCCTATGGTCTATGGAGAAAACACACCGCACCCCGCTGTGCAGTAGAAAGCTGTATTTTGGTCAGGTTCCTGTGACAACGTACACCACAGCCGCGAAGCTTAGGTGGGTTGTACATGTCGCTGAATGCCGGGCCAGATATACAGCCTGTGATGGGCACGGTCTGCGTGTATTTTCTATCTCATGTTAACGCCGACAAAAGAACAAGAACATAGCGTAAACAGACTTCTGGCTTTTCTCACCAGTTTGCAATTTAATATGTCCTTTTATTGCATCAACCAAATTCTGCATTTTCCTCCTCAAGAATGAAGTGCTATGAACATTACTGCATTATCTTCTGATTTCACTCCTTCTCTGAGCTTCTGTCTTGAAGCGTGCCGTCCTGCTCCCACGGTGAGCTGCGTCGAGGTCTGACTTCTGGACAGACCCCTGAGCCGCCTTGCTGCGTTGAGCCCCTCGACAAGCTTCGAGAACTGTAAGCACACTCTCTTGGTGTCTCCGTGAGAGAGCAGAGGGGCTCGTTCCTGGGTTTCTGACGTGTTGGGAAGACGAGTGGGGGTCTGGGACACACTTTGCATTTGGGGGCTGAGGAGGTGGTCGTGTTGTAAATTCTATAAGGAAAATGCTTTTCTCCAGGAACTGATGGTCACCAAGAAATGTGACCACCCTCTGCCATTCTGTTCTGCGCTGAGCAGAACAGAAAACTCTGGTTCTCAAAAGCAGGTTCTCCTTGCGGGCCTGGGCGTGGATTTCGTCTGAGTGCTTTCCAATAGAGGGCACCATAGCAGTGCACTAGGGCTGTGGCTGGGAGACCCCCAGCCACCACTGACTGTCTAAGGATGGATTTGAGAGTGGGGGCAGGGTGGAGCTCTCCCAGCGGCTCTGGGGCAGTCCACGGAGCACGAGGTGCCATCAGTGATGCTGGCAGACCCTGGCGATGCTCCGTGTGTCCCGTGCCACCCGCATGCTGGGCACACAGGCCACCTCCTAGGCTGGGAAAGTGCGGGTCCCCTACGTGCCACATGCCTCCTACTGCAATCTCCAGGTCCCCAGGTGGGCTCTGAGGGCGGGTCCTGGGCGGGACAGCCACCTGCTGTGCGCCTGCAAGGGCCCAGCCCCCGGCGGGGCTCAGCCACATGCAGCCAGGGGCCCACCCGTCAGAGCGGTCCGAGGTGACCCTGCGGCTCCGCGTGGCCTGGCACTGCCTGTTTGGGCCATGCCCTTGGTGCAGTACAAAACTGCGTTCTGTTTTCTGCCTCCCAGGGCTTTCTTGGCCCTGTCAGAACAGGCTTGATATATGCCCCGAGGTTCCCGCTGACAGAGGCAGCAGCCAGGCTCAAACCGGCGCGGCCGTGTACCGCTCCAAGGACGAGTTCTGCAGAGGCTGACATGAAAAGCCAGCGCGGTCGCCTAGAGCCGTGCTGCTCAAGGTTGCAGTGCAGTTTATGGAAATAAAGAGGAAAAGGAAAGGCACAAAGAAATACAAAAATATTTTCCAAATAAAAAGAAATGTCGAGACAAGAAGGCTGTGTTCTCCGGCCTCAGCTCTGGGTCCCCTGCACAGATCGGTTTCCCCATCCATGCAGCACGGGGGACTTTGAACGCTGACACAGAGACTGTGGGCCCATGACCGCTGGCTCCGCACAGCAGCTTGGCTGGTGTGCACTGTTCTTCCCCATTTCCAGAGACCAAGATAATGAGAGATTCAGAGACATTATTTGTGTTTGCAGAACCAGCGTCCGTGACGTAAATGCCTTTGGCCAGGCAGGAGCCTGGGGTTACAAAGGGTGGCTGTGTTCTTCTCCAGTTCCGTTTCCCATGGGGAGCAGGGTGCCCACCCTCGTCCGCCGTGTCCTATGGCTGCACCGAGGGACCAAGTGCCAGCACAAGTCTGCCTTCTGTCTACCCGAGGAAGAGACACTGCAATGTCTTGTACAAGTGGGGGCTGGATGGGGGCCATAGCAGAAGGCTCTGGAGGAGACGCGGACTCCGAGGGATCGGCTGCTTGCCGTTCTAGATACAGAGGGTGCCGGCAGGGCTCACTCGGGAGGCAAGTAGGCTCACCTTGCAGGTAACCTAATTAGGACTTTTAATCTTGTCTGCTTTCTTAGCCAGCAGACACACTTACAGAACAACCCATGTGTGTCTCGATCATTTGCCAGCGATGGAAGTCCTTTCCTCCTGAATGTCTTTGGGTGCACGTTTTCTTCCAAGTTTCCCTGCGCACTGTGTGCTCACCCAGAATAGCCTTTTCCGAGTGGCAAGGCATGTCCAGTGCAGGTGTATTTCTAATGAAACCATTTCTGTTTCTTAACCCATTCAAGAGTGACAGCGTTATCCCTGAACTTGTTTCCTTTATTTTTTTTTAAAGATTTTTTATTTATTTATTAGACAGAGATAGAGACAGCCAGCTAGAGAGGGAACACAAGCAGGGGGAGTGGGAGAGGAAGAAGCAAGCTCATAGCTGAGGAGCCTGACGTGGGGCTCGATCCCATAACGCCGGGATCACGCCCTGAGCTGAAGGCAGACGCTTAACCGCTGTGCCACCCAGGCGCCCCCGAACTTGTTTCCTTTAAAGTCGCGACATGAGAATAAAACTCTGGCGAGGAGGCTGCTTAGAAACCGAAGTGCCAGCTGGACCCTGCTGGAGCCCTGGAGGTCTGTGTGCTCTCTCCAGAGGCCGAGGCCTCTCTGCGGTGGCCTGGCTGGGCGAATGGGCGCTGATGGCCGCGTCTTCTCCCACTCCACACCCGTGTGTCCCACCTTGGCTGCTGGTGCCCGCGGCCGGGACCACAGGCGGCAGTGCCGGCTCAAACCTCGGCCTCCGTGGGAGCAGCTGAACTGATGTGAAAACTGTTCACTTTAGAGTTCGCCAAAGACCTTAGTGCGATTTTGGTTTAAGCCGCCTATAGGAGAACTCTGAAGTGATAAATGACTTAATGGGGGACACACAGGAAAAAGAGTGTTATTTTACTCAAAAGATTGTCCCACAAAACCAATCAGGAAACTGAGCCTTGCTCTGCGGTCTGAGAGCCGTGGTGTATCTGGGAATCCAAGTGCATCGTTTGGGGGTGTTTTCTTGCTGCCGTCCCAGCAGTGGGGTCATGGAGAGAGGGCAGCGGGAGGCCCTCGGTGGGGATTTCGCTTTGTTTGGCCTCCCTCAGCCCATGCACGGTTTTTTTTTTCTTTTTCGTTTGCCAGCATTTGATTGAGAGTTTGTGTTTAGGAAGCTGAAGCCCACATCAATTTTGCCTGTTATCAGTTTGAAAGACGTTGAGATTTAAACGGAGCTCTGCCATGCAACCCCTGTCTGTCCTTCTGTCTCTCTGTCCGTCTGAAGGAAAGGGGGTGGCAGTTGAAAGCCAGGCCCAGAGCCTGGAGAAACTGCAGGTCCCGACGCGTCTCTAAGCGGCTGAGGGCAGCGGCGCAGAGGGCTCGGACCCCGTGGCTCCAGCTGCCGACAGATGAGCGCGTCTGGCCTCCATCAGCCAGTCGGCTCTGCAGGGTGTGTGCTGGGCGGGTGGGGGGTGAGGCGTAGGGCAAGGGCCTGGACAGCGAGGCGCGGCTGGACGCAGAGCCCAGCCCGATGGCGCCCAGACTGATGAAAGGACATCGTTAACAAGTCTTTAAAGTTTTCTCCATGTTTTTTCATTGAGAAAAGCCACAAGAAAAAATTTCTGCACAGACACTAGTTAAGATTGATCATGGAAAATGCGGCACTGGTTGTAGGGCACCTTCCAAGAGTCTTGCACTCGGCACCGTGTTTTGAGCTGCCTTCCCGGTTGCTGGTGAGTGGAGCTCGTCTGTGGGTGTGGGTGCTCGAACGGAGCAGGCGGCCCCACGCCTGAGGATGTGAGGAGACACTTCAGGCGGTCGCTGTCGTGAACTCCAGTGCGGACGACGGGGAGCGGCTGCTGCTCCTGGGACTGGAGCTACTCTGCCAGCTGCCGGGTCTCCCGTGGAGCGGCTTCTCGTCCTGTGCGTGGTTGTCACCGAGAGGCCCCGCTCCGGGGCCGAGCGGTGCAAGGGCCAGAGCAGAGGGGCTGCGCACTTTGTCCCATTTTGCTCCTTGCCTCTCGGCGGCCCAGCAGGCACGCACCGAGCGTACACACACCTGACGCTTTTCTTCAGTCTTCCTGCTACACGTCACTTGTGTTTGCTTCCAGATTGGTTTGTTGACTTAAATTAAGAAAAACCCAGCTGGAGAAAATACCAGTGTCCAAACATTAAGCAACATGTGATACTGTGCAAAAAGTATTGCTTTTGCGTGTTTTGCTTGCCAGAGCTGCGAGCAGAAGTAGACGCACATGTGAGCGTCTTGGCGGGCGGCGCGGGAGCAGATACGTGGCCAAGCTGCGCGCTCCAGCAGGCTGTTTGGGTCCGGGCCCCCCCCAGCCCCCAGCCGTGCCTCCGAGCAGCCGGCAGAGGGGCTCTGCATCTGCCTGGCCCGGTTGGAACAGCCCCGGCCGTCTTTGGGGATTCAATCAACGAGGGCCCGAGAAAACAGAGTAGGGCACACTGACCACCCTCACCGCCCACTTTAGAACCACACAAAGTGCGTATTATGCAGGGCACGGTCCACCAGGAAAGGGAGGCCCACGGGACAGAAGGGGCTGTGTGGCTGAGCCGAGCTCACAGCACGTTTTGATTCCATCCTTGTGGACGGGTTTCTTTGTGGAGTGAGACAGCCCCCTGGTAGAGTTAAATTTTGTGGAAGCTTGGAGATCCTTCCAGATAAAAGGTACTGCATAAGCATACAGCCCTCCTCTGGAACAGGAGTCCCAATGCCCGACAGGGGACAAGAACCTAGCAGTTGGTGCCTGTCCAGCTAGAACACGCTCGACCGGGGCCGGCACGTTCTCAGGATGCTTCCTTCGGAGGCCCTGCTTACTCTTTTGATTCCCAAGAAGGGAGATTAAACATACTCCCAGCGGAAAGCTCTGTGTGAGGGGCTGAGTCTGAGCAGAGCTCTCACCTTGTTGTTGCATGTTGACCCCACTGGAGAGTCCTGCCTGGATGTCTCCTGGGCCTGCGTGCAGCCAGCTTTCCTGAGAACTGCCCCCTATAAGGGGGGGGGGACGTCTGTGTCTTCTGCTCACGCCTGCCTGCATCCCCATTTGTGGCTGCTGCACACCGGGGACCCAGACCTGGCCCTTCCGCCTGTTCTCCCATCTCCTGGTGGACCTCCAGGACCCTTCTTTTCTCCTTTTTCCCCCTCAGGTACTGTTGAGTCCTTGTCACACTGTCACTGTGCTCGGCCAGGGGTCTGGACCACGTGGAAAGGGTCCCAGTTGTGTGGCCCTGGGTGCAGCCCATAGCTCCCAGCACCTCCCAGGGAGCCCTCTACCCGCAGATGGAGGTGGTGGGGTGGGGCTGCTCTGTCCCTATTGCGTTGTCACCCGCACATGTCGAGAGCAGGGTCGGAGGCACGTTGAAGGGTGTGAGGGTGGGAGCATCAGCCCCAGGGCAGCCGGTGAATGGGGAAGAGGGCTGTGGCTTGCAGGCATCTAAACCCAACACCTGCCATTTGGATGCACCAGCCTAGGAGGCCCACCCCTTTGCTATACTCAGATTCGAACCTAGTTTGGTTAGGTATTCCTAAAATGTTCTCTTCCCAGGAGTTTTGCGTTTCCAGAATCTCCCTCAAGTGGGCTGCACAACAGTTTGGACCATTTTTTCGTGGGAAAAGGGCCTTCGTGGCTTCCTAGGCCTTGGCTGTGATCCGCATGCCCCATGCAGCCTCCCCAGATGACCCATCAAATCTACAGGACAGCTCAGGTCTGGGCTCACAAGTTACTCACCTCACCCTTGCCCTTGCTGAAGATGGCAGAGCGGTGGGCTGACCACATTGTCCATCTGGCGATGTCAGAGTCTCTGGGTAGGAGTGAGGTGGACAGAAGAGAAGCCATGAGGCAGGCATGAGGCATTCTAGAACATTCTGGAGCCAGCTCCCATAGGACCAGTAGAAGAGCGGTTGGCTGGGAGTCAGCCCTGCCAACTCCTCCTCAGAATTGATCTGGTCATGGAATGAAGAGGCCAACAGGTGCACACACAGCCTCCCACTTTGGGGCAGGAGGGCAGTGACTTCCCAAGATCCTGTTCCACTGCGGGTGGTGCTTGGAGCCATCAGGCCCCACTCTGGTGGGTCACTCTCCATTTCCTGGGACGCCCCAGCAGGCTTTGGTGCCTACCCCAGGAACCACAAGGAGAGCAAGCAGCAGCCATCTCATGCACAGGGGCCTGTGGGAAGATGTTCCCACCTCCTGATGGCCTCTCCTCCCCAGCTGAAGCTCTCCATCCTTGCGGTCACCATCCTTCAGCCATGCCTAAGAGCGTCTGAGCCTGGCCAAGGCTACACCCAGGGCAGAGAGTGGTCCCGGAGTGACCCGGCCCCCAACCCCGTGCCTTCAGAGGTCATGGAGCCCCAGTCCCTGCCTTGGCTCTGTCCGCTGAACCCATGATCGTATGCGGACAACTGCCTCCACCTCTCCGTCAGGATGGGTGTCAGTGTCTGCAGATGTCCATGGTGATCTTGAACTGGGTGGGACAAGGGTCTGTGAAAGTACAGACGGGGAGGCACCCGTGATCAGCTCACTGAAGGAGGGCTCCCCCAAAGAACCGCAGTCTGCATTTCTCAGGACCCCTCCTGGCCACTGGAGGAGGGGGCTGAGTTCCACGTGGCATGCAGATGGTGCCGCTTCTCCACCCTTACTCGGAAAGGCCTGCAGCAGCTTGGCTCACAGGTAAGTGTGGGGATCAGAACACACGGAGGCAGCCCACGCACACCGTCATTCCCTGGGTTCCCATGCACAGTGGACACAGGCAGGTAAGGGGCAGCAGGGAGCCCAGTGAGTGGAAAGGCAGGAGGCGGTGTGCAGGGAGGAACAGGAACCTCAAGCCAGCTCTGCCGTGCAGGCTTCTGGTCACCCCTTGTTGGCTGGACTTAGTCCAGGACTGTGACCCTCAGTAGCAGGTCCAGATTATCTAAGGATACTAGCCCGGGATCTCCTTCCTGGTTCAAGGATCTCAGGCCTGAGTGACCATGTGCCTGTCCAGCCCCCTGGGGACACAGCAGACATGTGTCTGCCCTCACCAAAGCACCTCCCCAGCCAGGTGCAGAAGCCAGCACCAAGCCTGCGGCACGTGTCCAAGACACCAGGGCATCCCCTATACTGTCTCCGCAGTAGTCCCTTTTGGCTCGCGCCGTCAGCCATAGGACTGGTCATCAGGTACATTCAGAAGGGCAGGGAGTGGAACTGGCAGCTCACTGGACATCCGCCAAACTGGTGCTGAGCCCAGTAGAGGAAACAGTGCAGCAGGCCTGGGAAAGGACAGCAAGGCCTGGGCGCCTGGCTTGGCACAGCAGGCGGGACCATCCTCCACCTGTACCCCACCCCCACCCCCACTGTCGGCAGCTCCCCAGGGCGCTAGACCCTTGGTTCCCGGGAGCCGCCCGTGCCCCAGCCTTGGACACTATAGTCCCTGCACTCCTCCCCTGGGAGCCCTTTCTGGCAAAGACCCTTCATTTCCTGCTTGCTCCCCAACCTTTCTCAAATCCAGCAGACCCCTCAGCCCATGTTCTGTGTGCGGTGGAGGGAGGCTGTACCTTGAATGCTACCCTCAGTTGTACAGATGGGGAAACTGAGGCCCAAGACCTTCTAGGGCTGGTCTAAGGCTAATAGGCAGGTGCATGGCAGAGCCAGAATTGGGGATTTGTTGGGTGTCCCGCTGCCAAGTGAGAACAAGATCAGGGAAGGGATGGCCAGAGCCCTGCCTGACACAGGTCCTCGGGGGAGGAGTTTGCCCAACAGCCAAGATGAGGCTCAGCTTGGAGACCGTGTCCTGCGCCTGCGGAGATCTCTGAGACTCTTCAAGGCGCATAGAAGTAAAGGTAGTAGGAGTAGAATCGTCTCTCCAGAGGAATGTGAGCGACCAAGGGTAGTCGTCAAGGTCGTGTTTATTAAGGGAAAAGCCTAATGGTCCATCAGTTAGGGGCAGGGTTCAATCAGCTGGGGCACTGATCCAGGGGTGCTGTGTGAACCGTCAGCCTCGTGCCTTCTCCCAGACAGGGGCCCATCCCTGGGGCGTAGGGAAGAAACGTGGTACAGGGTGTCAGAGTGGAAGGGGCTGGAAGGGATACTGTGTGTGTGACCACGTTCTCCGGGTGAGGGGTTACATTCTGCCACTACTGAGTAGGAGGACGTGTTCTTTCTGGAAGGAAGGAGGGAGAGAGGGGCCATTCTCAGGTTTTTAGAAAGAAAACTCCAAGGACATGGTATCCATGCAGTTCCTGCGTGGGGCTGTGGCTGCCCACCTTTGTGACCCCTGACCTCTCTAAGAATGTCCAGAACCCATGTCGAGACCCCCATGGGAGGGATTTGGCTTCAGGTGGCCCAGTGGGTCTGGGCCACCAGCGTGGTGGGGACAGGCTGGCAGAGGACCCTGTGTTCCTCAGAAGGTAAGTTCTCCATTGAAGAGGTTGTTCCCTGGGAAGTTTTCGGGGGGGGGGTATCTATTTTGTTTGCTTTCTTAGGAAAATCACAGGATCTGAGGAGAAGTGACATTTGAAGTGGCTGGTTCCTCATCACTGACGCAGGGGTGAAAGGGGCGGCTACAGTGATGCCCCGCCAGTTCCCACGGGCTGTCCTTAGGGGACAGTCACAGTTCTGATAAAATGCAGAGTCCCTGATGTGGACGGACCAGGTGTCTGTCCCCAGCCCCAAAGAATGAGACTAACTTAAAGGGCTCTGCGCTTTGTTTTGTTTTGTTTAGTTTAAGATTTTATTTATTTGACAAAGAGGGAGAAACAGGCTCCCCGCCGAGCAGGGAGCCAGACTCGGGGCTCGACCCCAGGACCCCAGAATCAGGACTCGAGCCAAAGGTGGGTGCTTCACCGACTGAGCCCCCCAGGTGCCCCTTTCTTACGGTTTTAATTGTTTAGCTTGCCTGCGTTATGCAGTCATGGGAGCAAATCACAGGGCAGGGACAAACCCCTTGAGAGGAGGTTCACTGTCTCCCCACCAGCTTTCTTGGCTCTAGTCAAAGCTTCAGCGCTGGCAGAGTGGGCGTGGGTGCCCTGGGGGATTGGGAGGGGGCTCTGGCCCGGGTGCACTTCACTTGAGTGTGTTATGAGTTATTTCCATACTCTTCCGTCCTGTCACCTGTGGCAGTGCCAGCTCCCCCAAGTGCCTGGCTCAGAGGCCAGTAGGGAAGCCGTGGGCAAGGGGGGACATTCTCGCTGGCACCACCCCCTCGGTGCTGCCCAGGGGCCTTGCAGCTGGACACCCGCCCCTCGGTGCTGCGTGGTGCCATACACTGGACACATGCCTCGGGAAATGGGGAGAAGCTGTTTTCTTGTGCACGATTCCTGAAGATTCTGCCTCCTCCATACCGCTAATGTTATTGTTGTTTCTACTCAGAGTTTCACCTTGGAATTCCAGAGCGATAGAGAATGTGTCTGATAGGGAATTCAGAAATCACCACCCAGCATCACTTCCTTCCCAGCTGGGTTCTGAAAGCAACCACAGGCAAATGTCAATATAAAACCCTGGCTGTCGAGAGCTGGTCCCAGCACCGTGCGGGGCTGGCCAGGGTGCTGGGGTGTTGGCCGGAGACCCTCCTGTTTCTCCCACTGCCTCCGCAGGGCATGGGACAGGACCTGGCCAACTGAACCTGGCCGTGGCAACCCCGTGGGCGGCCTCAGGAGCCTGGCCCGGTCTGGGGCCTCCTCATGGGCATTTGTGCACAGACACCTCAAGGCCAGGGAAGAGGGGGTGTCAAGCAAGTCACCATCTGAGCAGGGAAGGGGGCCAGTGCCTAAGGCCCCGAAGCCAAGAGAGTATCTGGGGTATGGTGACAGGGCAGACGTCAGGACAGAACAGCCAAAATCCCATGTATCAGGGTTATTCGATGAGGTTACAAGGCATTTTCTCCTGTTCTTTCTCAATGCCGTTTATAGAAAGGAGACCTTCCCATCGTGGAAGACCCAGAAGGCAGAGACAGGCTAGCCTTGTTCGCTTCCTGTCACGGAAGCCTTGGGTGCTGCGGCTTCTCTCGGGAACAGAGGTGCAGCCAGAGCAGTGGCTAAGGGCCACGGGCTTCACATCCCAGCCCGCCCCCTGCCCGCAGACCACAGGGGCCCACCCCATCTCCAGCTCCAGGCGAGAGAGAGGTGGGCAGTGTAGTGCCTGGCGGGTGCTCGGAACATTCAGTTCCAAACTTTGTCATTTTGTGGGCATAAACTATACAGAATATTATAACAGAAATCCCGTTGTATGTAATGCAAAGTTACTTTAAATCTGTAGTAACCCTGAGAAGACCTAGCTACCGTGTACCTCCAACAGTGACTGATTCTTTTCCCTTCCTCTCTCCCCAAGAAGAGCGGAGGGTTAGCACGCTCTCCTCATCAGTCTGACTCCAGAATACTCACGCATTTCGTGTTCTGCGTATGCCACGGGCTCCCCCAACCCGGGGGTTGGAAGCTCAGTTCTTTCCTGCCTGTGACCCCTGAAGAGAAGCAAAGCCACCTGCCACCCTCCCTGGCGCACGTGAGGGGGTGCGGTCATTATTGGGAGGGCGGGCCGCGTCCTCCAGCTCTAGATCCGGGGTCACCCAGTTCCCGGACACATACACAGCTGGGCGTCCGCATGACCTCGACCCAGGGCTTAGCTCGCGGTGCAGCAGGATGTCATTCCCTGAGCACGCGCCAAGAGCGCCCGGCACGCAGCCACGCTCCCCGGCTGGCGGGGTGTCCGACTGCCGCTCCGCCTCTAGGCCCGGAGGCCTGGTGCAGAGCTGAGCACACGCACTGACGTAAAGCTGCCTTCTCTTCGAGATGCAGAATGACACGTCTAAATATTACAACACCAAGAGGTATGTAGCTGTCGGTTCTTTTCCGTGCAAACATCTGACTTCTGCGCCAGGAAGCAATGTGACAGGTATTCTGTAGTTTCAGGCAAATTGGTCTCAGATGTAGATGAACGGCTTTTCTCAGGCAAGGACGGAAGCTCGTCGTGTGCGCGGCCTGAGCCAGGCGGGTGTCTCCGGTCCGCTTCTTGCTGGTTGTGGGCCCCTCCTGTCCCTGCGCCACCCCCCTCCCCCCAGCCCGGGAGGGTTTTCAGAGCCGCCTCTCCCAACGTGGAGCCTCTGGCCTGGCTCAGCCGGGGTCCGTCGCCCTGCTTGTGACCCCGGGCAGCTGTGGTCTCGGGGGCTGCGTGCTGGCGGGGCACAGTGCCGTGTTGGAACTTTCTCTCAGAAGCGCCTCAAGCTGGGAATCTTTGTCCTGCCGTGCTGGTGAAAGGTGACAGTCATGCTCGGACGTTACGCGTGCACGAACGTCTATGTTGTATCTTTGTTTTTAAATAGACCTTCTGTAGAGCAAGGTGGTATGGTGACTACCTCAGCTTGCAGAAATCATGCGTGGTTGTGCCTCCTTTTCTGTGTTTATCTGCGCATTCCTAATTTTTGCAATGGAAATGTGTTTCTGATTCTAAAAACACCGTATTTAGGGGGGCACCTAGGTGGCACAGCGGTTAAGCATCTGCCTTCACGCTCAGGGCGTGATCCCGGCGTTATGGGATCGAGCCCCACATCAGGCTCCTCCGCTATGAGCCTGCTTCTTCCTCTCCCACTCCCCCTGCTTGTGTTCCCTCTCTCGCTGACTGTCTCTATCTCTGTCCAAGAAATAAATAAAAAATCTTTAAAAAAAAAATAAAAACACCGTATTTACTTGGTGAGGAAGAGCCCCTGACAGATGTCTTAAGGCGATGCTGGCAAACGCAGTCTGATCTCAAGACTGGTGTCGTTCACCTGGCCCGTCCACACCTGCTCTCTAATTGAGGACAGTTGGATGAGAAGGACCCGGGTGAGGCCACAGGAGCAGTGGCAGGCAGTCTCTACCCAGACGGGCTGTGTGACACCAATACGAGAAAAACAGAGCTCAGGGCATGCTGTCCCAGAGTAGGGGCAGTCATGGACGACAGGTGGGTGTGAACTAGAAAATCAAGAGGGGCTTCCTGCAGGAGGCAGGGCATGCACCTGTTATTGTTGGACAGGATGTGGAAGGCTTCTCAAGTAGAAGGAGCGCCAGATGCCTTAGCACTGAGGTGGCACATGTGGTATTGGCCCTGCGGAAGGAACAGGGGCCCAGAGAGCAGTGGTGATGGCCAGGGTGGAGGGGCGGGCAGACACCTTGTCGCCGTAGGGGGTCAGTTGTGGGATCCGTTCTGGGTAAAGTTCCAGATGGTGACCAGTCAGGAGAGTAGTGCGCACCTATCACCAGCTTTACGCCACACGGGAACTCAGCGGCCCCAGCACCCCTGCTCTGGTCTGGCGGGAGCCCCGGGGTCTGCGCGGACCTGCATCCTCTTACGGCTTTTCCTCCACTTTACTGTCCCGGGATGGTGCACTTTTCTGAATTCCTCCTTTGTCACTGAACATCACACAGTGGCCCGGGATGCAGGGAACAGCCCCAGGACCGGTTTCCTGGCAGGGGAGATAGGCCCCAAGGAGAGCACGGGGACCTCGCCTAGGGAGTCGCTGCCCTACGTCCTGGAGATTGGAACTGCGTCGCCTGCTTCCCAGGGACCATGAGAACAGGGCGGGTGGGCGCCTCCCCGGCAGAGCAGGCCCGAGCCCAGCTCAGAGAAGCCAGCCTGCTCATCTCCACAGCCCATGTTTTACATAATTAGGTAAGTCACTTAACGTCGTGTGTCTTGTTAGAGAAGCTACTAATCCTTAGAGCTAACAGGACTAACTAATTAGTGTAAAACACTTAGAAAATATAAGAAATTCAGATGTGGAGTATAATTGGCCAGTCCTCCCGGTATTGACGCTTAGCCACAGCCCTGACAGGGCCACGGGCCGGGCTTCGTCCAGGAGGCGTGCTGTTGGAGGCCGAGGCCTGAGCAGGAGGGGCCGCCCGGAGCCCCGGGGCCACAGGCAGCACGTCCTGGGCTCCTCGGCTGAAGGAGGCACGGTGGGGCCAGAGTGGGTGAGCTAGCCGGAGCGGACCTGTCCCCCCACGACCTCGGGCTGGTGGGCCTCCCGGCCCAGGGAGCACAGAGAGTGGGCCGCGAGGGCCTGGGGCTCCAGATGATGGCTGGGCAGGGCGCAGGAAAGGGCAGGCCCACGAGTGGCCGGGCCGCCCCATACCTGTTTGATCCTCTGCTGTCTCATCCCTGGAAAAGAGCTAAAGCCATTACCTCGAAGTCTCCACAGAGCACGGGGCTGGAAGTACGAGAGACCCGTCGGAGCTGGCAGCCCACAGCTTCGGCTGTCTGTCCTCTTTATGGGGTACATGCCGAACTTCCTTCTCAGTTGGTAAGTTGCTCAGACAAGATGTCCAAGCCCCAGACGTGGCCAGCCCTTGCCCCGAGCTCCAGGGACACACGCGGCCACCGGTGGGTGTGGATTCCGCAACGGCGTTAAGATGGCGACTGGATGTTCTCTTCAGCGTGCTACTGCCTAAGGCGCATGGCGCTGTCAGCAAGTCATTAATCTCGCTTTAAACCGCGGTGACAATATTTACATTTAAGATCAAGATGATGACTATCGGAAGAACTCCCCTGGAAGCTCTCCTCACAACTGGAAAAACACAGCAGCCAGTGAACAGAGCCATTGCCGGGGCCAGAAATAACCCCAAGACGGTCCCGGAGGCCCGCAGTGACAAAGGGTGATGCCAGGTAGGCGAACGTCTGACAGGAGCTCGTCGCCTACTGTCAGCAGAACGGCTTCAGGAGCCGCGAAGCCTGAGTCAGGCGCGTGGTGGCCGAATAGCCTGGCCAGTCAAACCAACTACGAGAAGAAGCTTCTGAAGAGAATTGTTCTCAGTTTATTTAAAAAAAAAAAAAAAGGAAGGAAGGAAGAAAAAAGAAAAGAATTAGTACCCAAACAATAAAAGAACCAGGGGCTAGCAGATGTGAAAAGCCAGCTTTCTCTGCATTCTGGGAACATTCTGGCAAGTCCGTCATTTTGGGAGAGACCTCCGGGTGCCCTCCAACACCTGGCGGGGACTTCCTCTGGTCTGTCCCATCCCAGCACTTTGCAGGCCGAGCACTGAGACAAACGCCTAGTGTGTGGTCTGACGAAGCCCACTTTCCTAGAGGCGGTCCCTGTGTTTGCGCTGGGGGCCTTCGTTCTCACAGGCCTCTCCAAACAGCATGGGAATAAACACGTGACATCACCCACAAAATGCTGACATTTTCTTTCTTCATCAAAATGGGCAGCTATGATACATTGCATTCCCCCCGCAGGAAGGATAAGTGTCTTGTCCCAAAACAGTCCAGCTTTGAAGAGATGAAGCCCAAGGCCACCACCTCAAAATCTGTCCTGATCCCACTGGGTGTTCTAGAATCAAGTCTGGAACAGCCCACAAATGTCCGTGCGTACGAAGAGCTACTATGGCTGATGTTCCAGGAATTTAAAGAAAAGCTTTTATAAGATGCTGAAAAGAGCCCTGAGTCTGTGACTTTGGACAGTCCTGGGCCATTCCCTCCCCTCTGGGACCAGCAATATGCTCTCTGGAGGGAAGAGTCTGTTGCTTGGTGTCTCTTTTTTTTTTTTTTTTCCTTTGCTCACTTGTTTCTTAAATTCCACATATGAGTGAAATTATATGGTATTTGTCTTTCTCTGACTTATTTCACTTAGTGTAATACTCTCTAGCTCCATCCATGTGTTGTAAATGGCAAGAGTCCATTCATCATATGGCGGAGTACTATTCCATAGTGTATACACACACCACATCTTCTTTATCCATTCATCAGTGGATGGACAGTTGGGCTGCTTCCGTATTTTGGCTATTGTGGACAGTGCTGCTGTAAATGCCAGGATGCACGTATCCCTTTGATTCAGTGTTTTTGTATTGCATAAATACTTGTAGTGTGACTGCTGGATCATATGATAATTCTATTTTTAACTTTTTGAGGAAACTCCATACCATTTTCCACAGTGGTTATACCAGTTTGCACTCCCACCACCAGTGTAAGAGGGTCCCTTTTTCTCCACATCCTCACCAACACTCGTTTCTTGTGATTTATTCTTGACAGGTGTGAGATGGTATCTCATTGTGGTTTTGATTTGCATTTCCTTGATGATGAGTGATGTGTCTGTTACCTGTGTCTGTTGGCCATCTGTTTGTCCTCTTTGGAGAAATGTCTGTTCATGTGTTCTGCCCATTTTTAATTGGATGATTTGTTTTTGGGGGGGTGAGTTGTATAAGTTCTTTATGTATTTTGGATACTACCCCTTTATGGGATATGTCATTTGCAGGTATCTTCTCCCGTTCAGTAGATTGCTTTTTAGTTTTGTTGGTTGTTTCCTTTGCCGTGCAGAAGCTTTTTATTTTGATATAGTATCAACAGTTAATTTTTGCTTTTGTTTCTCTTGCCTCAAGAGACATATCTATTTTGTGTTCGTGTAAGAAAATGGTCCAGTTTCTTTCTTTTGCATGTAGCTGTCCAGTTTTTCCAGCACCATTTGTGGAAGAGACTGTCTTTCCCATTGCATATTCATTCCTCCTTTGTCAAAGATTAGTTGACCATGTAATTGTGGGTTTATTTCTGCTTCTATTCTGTTCCATTGATCTATGTATGTATTTTTGTGCCAATACCGTACTGTTTTGATGACTGAAGCTTTGTAATATAACTTAAAAGTCTGGAATTGCGATACCTCCAGTTTTGTTTTTCTTTTTCAAGATTCCTTTGGCTAATCAGTCTTTTGTAAACTAATTTGGGAATTAGTTGTTCTAGCTCTGTGAAAAGTGCCGTTAGTACTTTGATAGGGATTGCATTAAATCTGTAGGTTGCTTTGGGTGGTATAGACATTTTAACAATATTTGTTCTTCCAATCCATGAGCATGGAATGTCTTTCTATTTCTTCGTATCATCTTCAATATCTTTTGTCAGTGTTTTATAGTTTTCAGAGTACAGGTCTTTCACTTCTTTGGTTAACTTATTCATCAATATTTTATTGTTTTTGGTGCAGTTGTAAATGGGATTGTTTTCTTAATTTCACTTTCTGCTTCATTATTAGTGTATAGGAATGCAACAGATTTCTGTACATTGATTTTGTACACTGTGACTTTACTGAATTCATCTATCAGTTCTAGTAGTTTTTTGGTGGTCTTTAGAGTTTTCTATATAGAGCATCATGTCCTCTGCAAATAGTGAGAGTTTTACTTCTTCCTTACCAAGTTGGATGCCTTTTATTTCTTTTTGTTGTCTGATGCTGTGGCTATGACTTCTCGTACTGTGTTCAGTAAAAGTCAAGCCTTGAGGGATATATATTGCTTTAAGTATTTACACACATACACAGTCACCTGTACACACACACATAGAGACACGCCCATGTATATGATAACACCTTTTCAAAGGCAAGGGGATGATAAATACAGCACTTAAGTTGTCGCCTCTGGGGCAGAGGTGGGAAGGTGGAATATTGTCCAAAACACAGGTTTGCAACCACACTGTCCGATCTTGTTCCATTTCTCAAGCTGGTTGTAGATTCACTAGTGTACGTCTAGTATTTCACAACATATGTGTTACACACACTCACGTCCTTGCGTCAGAGAGTCCATAATTTGAAAATGTTGAGCAAGTCATTGAAGGCCATCATTCAGTGCAGCCGTGTGCCTTTTTCTGATCAGATACTGGGGTGGTGAGTGACTCTAGAAAGGGTTCACATTGACCCCCTTGAACTGTTGTGGTAGGGGGTTTCCTCCTGGTTCAGCAGGCTGGGACAGTCCATCGCAGACATGGTCACCGAGAGGGGCCCCCACCTGTGCCCACATTGTGGGGACACGGGTGGCTGGTGGAACCCAATCCCTATCGAAGTACTTTAGTGCACCTAGGGGAGCACTAAAGACTAGTTTACCAACAGCGGTCATTCAGACTCACGTTTGCTAGGCATTTTCTCAAAGCTGAGTGAGTAAACCTGTCCCTTCAAGGAGAACAAATGACCATATTTATTACCAATGATAAAAAATCATTTGGGGGGGCACCTGGGTGGCTCAGTGAGTTGAAGGCCTGACTCTTGATTTGGGCTCAGGGTCATGAGATCGAGCCCCGCGTCAGGCTCTGCACTCAGTGGAGAGTCTGATTCTCTCTCCCTCCTTATGCCCCTTCCCCCGACCTCGTGCTCATTCTCTCTAAAATAAAGAAATCTTTTTTAACAATTTTGGTTTTGGACAAAAATGAAGAGGTTTGAAAACTTGTGTGTACCACTGCGAGCTTTAGAGCTTCTGAATAGATTTTTCTACTGAGACAGTGATATAAACAAACACTACTTTTTAGTATTACATAATGAAACATGTCACCGTGTGGGAGATCTGCCTCACTCGGTGAACCAGTATTTCCAGACGACCAGAACCGGGTGCTGGTCCAGAACTTTCCACGGCGCAAGAGAGATGGGTGAGCTCAGGGCAGCAAAGTTCGGGGACACGATTTCAGTCTCAGCACCACCGTAGCTGAGCTTGAAGATACGCCCACGTGTGCCGTTTGGATGTAGGATCCGAGAAGAATGTCCACGGTTTTCTGAAAAAAGCGATTTCGGTTCTCCCCCTGTACGACCACGTGCCCTTTGCCGCGTGGAAGGGTGAGCCGAGCTCCTGTTCCGACAGGGGTGGGTGGGGACGGGGCCAAGGCACATCTGGGCTCCCGAATCTCACGCAGAAGTGACATCCGAAGCACCGGAGCTTGTGGCTCAGTTAGAAGGATCTGTCGGGAGCACGTTCCTCGCCCCGCTCCACGTCCTGCTCTGACGTCCCCGAGCCCTGTCCTAGGGCAGGGATGGTACCCGCGTTATTACTGAGCTGCTCGGTGTGGTGAGTCAGACGTATGGCCGGATTCCAAGCCAGCTTCTGTCCTTTCACGTGAGGATTAAAACACCACCACTAAAAATGAAATAGATTTCAAACAAGCTGAGTTGCCAATGGACGGAAGGTTCCACATCCTCATGGTTCCTGGGCCTGGGGCGGGGTGGGGGGGGTGGGGGAACTAGCAGCTCTTAGCCAGTGATTCTGGGTTTTTTGCTTTGTGTTCATGAGTGGTTTTTAACCAGGCCCCCTTCAAAGGTGTTATTGTTAGAAAATAAGCCAAGAAACAAGGGATAGTAATTTAGTACTAGGAAGTTAATTCTGGGGACCTCTGACCTTCCCGCAGTCACGTGCCTATTGATTTTCAATACCGTGAGGTGGCGTGCCCCCCTAAGCGTGGGGTTCAGCAGAATCCAAACACTTTCTCCCTTATCAGTCGAGTCCCTGAGTACTTGAGCATTAAGACGACAAATGTCCACAGTTAACGGCGTGTCACATGGCAGCTGGGCGGACGTGCCAATTTTCTAATGAAGTCGGGTTGTTGGCAAACACACCAGTCATCATATATTGAAGGAGGTCTCCTTTTGTGTATTTCCAACACTCTTGAGTGCTTCGAAAGATACCAGTTATATCATTGTCTGAGGGCCAGGCACCGAGGGAGAGACATCCCCTCGCTGCCAAGACACAAACAAGCAAAACCAGAGTAAAAGCAAGACGGGGCTGGGCCTGTGAGATGTGTCGGGAAGAGCTCTTCCAGCGGTGCTCAATGGGGGAAGAGACGGGCTCTGACCCCCTCGTTTCTTCCTCAAAGAGAGGCATCTTGGTAATTAATTCCTCACTCCCAACCTAGCTGACTTTCTATGGGGAAGACTCGGTGTCGTTTTTCTTAATATTGAAGAAATGAAAACAGCCGATGCCTTTTGGGTCCAAACCAGCGTGTGGCTGGCCTGTCAGTCATGGGCCCTGGTGTGTCAGCCCGGTGAGTCAACACAGAGACCTGACCCTCCCGCCTCTCAGACAGCCTGATCCTTTTACCCCATGCCAGCGTTTACCCCCGCCCTCCTCCCCCTCCCAGTAATAAATTATGGTTGCCATCTTGTATTGATTATTGAAAATGTTATGTCCATGGGAAGAAAATGCCATTGCTCTAAATATCATCATTACTGGGGATCTTAAAGTTATTTTTTACAGAGATGTGTGTGATAAAAATTTTTAAGCAATCGAAAGGAGTGAGGGGAGCAGAATTATTAAATAACAAAAAAATCAATCTTCCGTTTGGTCTGGCCAGACCAGCGTTTCTCGGCTCAGGTAAGTAGTTTAAAGTCAGACGTGTCTCACGCTGGACTTTTTTACAGGAATGGAGAAATTTATAATGAAATTCAACAAGGAAACTGGAAAAACAGCCAAATTGGTGCAGCAAAGTGGTTAATAGGATCATTAGCCTGCTCGCTGTATTTTTTGGACATTGTGTGCCTGTACCGTGGTGCTCGAGACCAGATTGCAGGAGCAGGCTGGCGGTTAGCAGCTAGCTCAGCAGTGCTGGGTACAAACTGCCATCTTCCTGTGGATTTACAGCTGCCGTTTCTGCTGCTTCAATTAGCTCTATAGCACACAGATGTTGCTACAATGTTGCCGCTAATGATACTGCAATAAGCGTAAGATTCATGCCGTATTTTGAGGCACGTAAATTTCTCAAGTGGCACAATTAAAGTGGAAATATTAGGTGGGGAGAACTTGGCAGTCTCTCTTACTTGGAAGGCGCACCCGCTATGCAATAATGGGTCAAAAATTCATTCAAGTTTTACTGCTGTTCCGAGTTTTAAAAGACTTTTCACAGTTGAATGCAAAGTAGTAAAAAGCAGGGTATTAGGAAATGAGAATGCAGTTCTGTTATTCAGACATGACTTTTAATTTCAAATTGAAATCACATGCTCACTTTTCTGGATGTGACCGAAGGGAAAAGGCACAGGCTGAAGAGATTTCGTCTTGAGGGTTGAAAGTCCTGAGTGCAGAAGAATTCATCGCAGCGCCCTCAGAGCTGCCGGCGACGCGGGGGCACCCCGCGGTCCCCCCACACCCGGAGAAGCGGCGCCGGTCACTGAGCGGACCCCCTGCCATTCGCCCCACCGGCAGGCTCCCAGACCACAGCCCGAGGGCGCTGCCTGGGGGCACGCACCCGTGTACATCCGCTCGCACGCGGACGCGTCCACATGCTCCGTCCCACACGTGCACGGGCCCCGCGGGTACACAGGGGCGCCTCTCCCACGGGCAGACGGGGAGCATCTGGGGGCCCCGGGCCTCCAGTCGGCCTTCTGGAAGCTCCTCTGAAATGTCTCCCTCATTTGTAGTCCTTTGTCATCCCGACACAGTGCCCTGCCTGCCTCCGAACTTTCTTTTCCATGACAAAGCTCTTCTTTCGAGAAGAGCTGCTCTCTGACTGGTTATCAAACATGCTTTTGATTTCCTGGCACACCGACTTAGAAGGCAAGCGGTTCTGCGGGTGAGGCCGGCACTCCGTAGGCCCCCGTGCTTCCCAAGTCTTTGTGCGGGTCGACCCCACCCCGTTCTCGCTTATTGACTTGAACTGTCCGGTAAGGGACTCCATGGCACTTAACAGGTTCATCTAGTCCTGCCACCGCTGCTAGAATTCAAGGCCACATGTGGCTCTCAGGCTCGTGGCTCTGCTGGAGGACGGGCACAGGGAGCCCTGTCCGGGTCTCTCTGGTGCGATGCTCTTTGGGATGGATTCCACACCCGGAGCAAAGCTATCTGCACGAGGTGTTTCGGCCACAGTTGTAGATACTTGCCAGGGAGTTGCTTTCCTCCTCAGTGATGCCAGCCATTGAGTGCAGCCTCCCGTAGACAAGCCCGGGACTGCGAGCGGCTTAAAATCCAGTACACTGCCCATCATCTTCCTCCCTCTCCACACCTCCTTCCCCCTTTCTTTTCTCTTGCCCACCACTCTCTACCTATAGCACTTGGGTTATTTACAGCAAATCTTACAGATGTCAGTATTGTCTTGTTCTGAAGCAAAAAGGACAATGAGTTCCCGCTGACCCCAGTACAATGGATCTCGCCGGAGCGCAATATGTATTTTATACTGGCAGTGAAAAGCCTACATGTAATTGAGAGCAAGAGAGAAATGTCACTGTAGCATTTTTGTTGACACTGCACTCTGTGTGGAGGGAAGCCCAGGGCCTGGCGGGCAGGGGCGGAGGTGGCCGAGCTCCTCCCCAGGAGCTGGGGATTTAGCAAGGGAGCGGTGGTAGAAATTGTTCAGATTTTCCACCTAATGAACTATTCCCAGGACTGAAGGGCCACGAGGAGAAGTCCGTGCCGCCATTCCCCGCTTGCGCAGATAGACCCGGAATCGGAGCCCATCTGCTAACTCAGATCTGTTTTTCCAGATCTTTATTGTCTTCCATAATGCTTAATGTACTGTTTGTATATGTTGTCCTTGCACTATATTTGATGTGCTCTCGTATATTTTATTCATCTCTGGCTCTCGACGAAGGCAAGCTCCCAGCAAAACTGAGAATCATTATTTGCTGCCATCAATCAAGTGTCTACACAGTTGGTGCCTCATGGGACAGACTTGATTTTAAGCATAAAACGGAACTCTTGCTCTTTGGGGCCATTTCATTCTGTGTCTCCGGTGTCTGTCGTGATGCGTGGACACTGGAGCGCTGGCCTGCCCGCGGAGGCGGCAGCCACACCACAGCTGCCTTCTCTGGCCGGCCATTCTTGGGGCCCCCAAAGCTGAGCAGCTGGAGCTCTCCAGCTTCTTGGGGTTTAAAAACGAAAAAACGGAAGTCTGTTGTGGCATAAATGATAGACAGCAAGCTTGCAAGCTCACCCGTGTCGCTCAGGGAGGGAGGGAGTGTGTGTGAGGGCTCAAGCCCCAGGGTGCCGGCGTCGCTGTCATGGTCCACACAGCCCTCCTCCCCATACTCAAGGCGGTGTGGACGCTGGGGTGGAGACAGTGTGCTTTGTGCTAGGGCTCAGCCGTTTCCTGGGCACCAAAGACACATCCAGAACCTTCTGGCCCTGGGAAGGAAGGATCCGAACTGGGTGAGACTGCAGGGATGCCAAGGCTGGGCCTGCACCTGGTTTTCCTGCTGGCTTCTTGCTGCCACAGCCCCCATTTGTGGACGTCCCTTTCCTCATCCACACGGGTGGTATGACGTCCTTGGCTCTCCTCTAGGGCTGGCCTTGTGTCCCAGAGCAGCTGCTGCTCCCTGGGCTCCAAGCCCCACAGAGCGGGAGCAACACCCAGGGGTGGGATTGGGGAGGCAAACCCCGGCGTTGACCACACTGTCTCTGCTAGGGCTCCCGGGCTGGGCTGTTGTCCGCGATGAGCGCGTGGGTCTGTGCATGTGTCTGTCTGTGTGCTCGTAGGGACGCTTTGCTATTTCCAGGTTCAGGTGAAGGGGACATGGAGGTTAAGCAGAGGAATGACAAAGGCATCCTCTTCCCCTGATAGCAGGTATTTAGCAGATGGGAAAATATTAGCAGATGGGAAATCAGCAGATACATTTAGATCAAGATGCAAATTTAAAAGCCGCCAACCTCTGTACTAAATATTTATACTGAGCGTGTCCACTCCATCAGCCGCTCTCTATTTTTGATGAGCACGTACAACTGCTCTTGTTACAAAGTCATGTAAAGACTGAGGGAAGGAAATTCCATGTTGGAGAAGGAATTCATTGTGAGCTAAATTTCAGCATTAAAAAAGAAGTAAATTTCCCAATTCCTGTCGACTTTCCGACTTGTAAGTCCTTCCATGAGTAAGTTTTTAATATCAATTAACTAGTACTTCAAAGGAAAAAAATTTTTTCTCCTAGATAGCTCATAGTGAGTCTTCTATAGTGAAGCAATCTTTTAAAAATGCATTCCAACCCTGTGATAATTTCCAGTACAAAAGATATATAACAAAAGTCCCACCTGGGTCCCAGCAAGCAGCCTTCCCTGCAGACCTCAGGGTCCTGGCCAAGCCGTGTCATCTTGCTGGACAGTCTTTTCCTCTGCATTAAAATCATGGCTACACCTCACATCTGTGCAGAACCATGCCAATGCTGTGACTTTTTTTTCTCAATCCTCCAGGGCTGCAAGGTGAGGACTGGTCCACCCCTTTATAGCAGGGAAACTGAGGCTTGGATTTAAAACTTGCCAAGACCCATAGATTCTTGCAGTGGGGGGAGCTTGCATCAGGGCTTGTCACTAAAGTCTCAAGGTTTTCTCCAAGGGAATTGAACTGGGCACTTTTCAAAGGAATGCACCATCTAGAGAACTCAGCAATTGCTAGCGTATACGCCAGTTCGTTCGTTCATTCTTCCACAAGGGTTTGAGTGTCCACCGTGGGCTGGGCAGTCTTCTGGCCTCTCAGGATGTAACTGGGCAGGACAGGTGTATTCCTGCCCCAATGGGGTTTAATTCTAGTGGAGAATGTCATCAGAGGAAAGTGAGGTCATTTCAGATCACAAAGTGCTGTGGAGATAGAGCGGGGAGTGGGGTTCAGCAGGAGATGAAATCGGCCAGTCTCCAAAGATGCCCTTCACCTCCAGAACGAGTGACCCCACTGTCCATCCAAGGGCTCCATCCACCCGTGTGGACTTGGTCATCCTGATTCAACGAAGAGACTCAAGTGCTTGAAAAAATTGGCCTTGTGCTTTTCTCCCCCCACACTCAAACTTATAAGAATACGCAACCCACCTGTGTCGTCTCCACAGGAAGTGCTAAGTGGTTGCAAGATTTCGGTCCCTGATAGATTCTGCTCTGCTGTTTACACAGTGGGTTCCAGTGGTGTCTGCTTCTGTGGCCTCAGCCGTGAGGGCCCACATGGCACACGTCAGAGGGATGGGTAAACCACAGCCCTCTTAGGAGCCCATAGCAGGAAAGAATGAGGCTCCTTATAGGCCTGTGGGCCAGATGGTGCGTGATACCCCACAGACCTCCCCCAGCTCACCATGCTCCTGGATGGCTGTCTGTTGCCTGCCTCTCCCTGACACTGCTGACTGCTGGAGTTTTCCCCATGGTGACTGGTGGGGGGGGGCCTATCTTTACGTTTAAGCCACATGTCATGAAAATTTTAATAAAGCAGACTCGAAATATTAATAATCGTTATACTAAGACCTGACAAAGACATTACAAGAAAAATACTTATAAACCAATATCTTTCGTGAACATAAATGCAAAAAAATTTTTTTCACAAAATATGAGTGATGAAACCAAGCCGTGACACACTCCCCTGGAATGCAAGGTTGGTTTAGTGTTGGAAATCAGTATAATTTGCCATATAGACAGAGTAAAGGAGAAAATAAAGGAGATCGTCTCAGTAGATACAGAAAAATCATTTGAAAAAATTCAGCATTCATTAAAACCACTCTCCACAAGGTAGGAATAGAAAGGAACTTCCTCAATCTGATGAAAAGCATCTATGGAGAGCACAGAGCTCACTACTTAAAGGTGAGATGTTAAATATTTTTCCCCTAAGATGAGGAGCGAGGCAATACATCTGCTCTATCTCTATTCAACATTTATCTTAAATGTTAGCCTGTGCAGAGAAAATCAGGAAACCCAAATTCATAAAATGGGAAGAAGGTAAACTGCCCCTATTTGCAGACAACTTGAATGCATACATAGGCAATCCCAATGAATCCAGAAGTAGAAACTAAAAATAACGTATATTTAGTCAGGTCACAGATGTGCAAATATCAATGGTATTTCTATAGACTATCAGCAAACATGGAAACAACTGGAAAATTTGAAAGCAATACTATTTATAATAACATCAAAAAACAAAATACTCTGATTTAATGAATGGTGTGCAAGACCTCTTTCCCGAGAACTACAAAATCTCTCTTAGTAAAAGTAGAGACCTAAGTGAACATCATTTGTTTATGGATTGGAAACCTTGTTAAGATGTCAATTCTCCAATAATTGATCAAAAATTTCAAAGCAATTCCAATTATAATCCCAGTAGGCTTTTATAGAAATTGACTATTTTTTCAATTGTGTTTGGAAATACAAGGAACCTAAGGAGTCAGAACAATCTTGGGGGGGAGAAAATGCCAGAAGATTTTTAGCAGTGGTATTCATAATAACCAGAAACTGGAAACAACCTGAATAGCACCCAACAGAAGAATGGATGAAAGAAAGGCTAGATCTGTAGTGTGTCCATGCCATGGCCTATCATTCAGCAATAGCGACGAGCATCTCTCTAGGCAGCATGACCGGCTCTCAGGACTTCATGCTGAGTGAGACGTCAAATGTAGAAGGAATGCACGCTCTGCCGTTTAGGTGATACAAAACCAACCGATGGTGAAGAAAAATTCACAAGGCTGGCTTCCTGGAGTGGGTGGGTGGCTTCACTGGGAGGGAACAGGAGGGAACTTCACGGGGTGAAGAAAAATCAGTATCTTCATGAGAATGCAGGTTAATGAATGTATCATTTGTCAACCATGTACAGTTAAGATTGGTGTGTTTCAAAGTATGTAAATTTTACCTGAAAGGGAAGTCATTGGGGGGAGGGGGCGTAGCTGAAGCAAGGCTGGCAGAACGTGGACAGGTGTGGACGGGATCATAGGTGTATAGGGCTCAGCGTGCTATTCTGTTCACTTCATAGATGCTCGAAATTCTTAAGAAAACGTTCGCTTTTAATTTACCACATAAAAAAAGGTGAGATCAAACATTCTAATCAGGTCTCATTTTAGGTAGAAAACTCAATGTGCTTGCCCCAAAATATTTTTATTTTCAAAGTCACAGTTTTATATCTGGTGAGCCGAGCCAAGCATCACTATCTTTGGGTCTTTGTCTCTGAGCCTGTCCCTCGGCTGGGGAATGGTCTCTCTCCTTTGCCAGGAACCTCTGAACCGAGATGGTGTCTGGAAATGATTTGGGAGATAGTCTTCTTAAAGATTTTTTTTAAACCTCAGTGTGTCCTGCCCTCTTTCTAGACGCAGTAGCAGTGTCTCCCCTGCATGTGTTAAGTGGTGTGGTGAGTGCAAGGCTGCTAAAGTGAGCGATGGTTACCAGCTCTACAGGGGAAGGGAAGGGGGAGCTTCCAGGGTCTTCTGGGTCCTTTCCAAGGTAGAATAGTCCATAAACCCCTAAGATGAGGCTGAAAAAATAAAATCAGCTTAAAAGTAAATACATCTTTCCATTTCCCACCCCCCCAGAATAACCTGGCAAGAAAAATGGGACAAGTGTGGGCTGGGTGCATCACCACCAGGGAGGCACGATCAGCAGCAGAGGGTGTGGGTCTGTCAGGCTGGAGATGCATGTCTGTCCTTACCCACTGTGCCAGACCCCTCCCCTGAGGCAGAGCAGTCATTAGCTGGGGGTGGTGTGGGTCCAGCCTGTCGTGCTGGGGGCCCCCGGGGGCCTGCCTGCAGCACCACCCTGCTCCGGGCCCACCCCCTGCCTTCCAGGTTTCTGACTCGGTAAATGGTTTCATCCCTGACCTCTTCTATGTAATTGGTGAATTTTAAATGGGCACCATATGTTCTTTTTTGCAACCTTAGGAAAGGTTCTGTGAGCTTACAGTATTCATACAGCCTACCATCATAATGGATCATTTTACTTTTTTTTTTTAACCAAAAAGACCTTCCCTTGGATTTTTTACTCATGTAGTGCCATTTCTAAATTGAACCCTAATATTGCTGTAGTTCAGTAAATCAGAGATAGCCTGATGATGTTGGTATTGATAATATTTTGATATTGTTGACGGTAATATCTTTTGTATAGTTTTTAACATTTACTGGATGCTGGTGTATCCATCTGAATGCTGGTATATTGTTCAGGGAATTACCCAGTGACAGACTGTGTGCTTCATATATCAAACAACCATTCTTAAAGATCAGTTTATGGAGGTGGAAGAATGGAGCTTTAAAAAACAACCAGGAGATTTGCAAATGTCTGAAGGACTTCAGGACAAGCTGCGCCCGCCAGGGCCAGCCCGCTCTAGTGGGTGTGTGAGCAGACCTCCCAACTGGACCTGGGATGCAGAGCGGCTCTGACCCTTGACCTTGGGCAGAGAGACCCAGAGCCACTGGGGTCAGTGGCAAGTGGCCAAATGCTGTGCAGTGAACCAGCCTCTTTACACGTTCTGTGATCTTTGGAAACAACGTCTCAGGTCCTAGAGGAGGGGGACCTGGTTCCAAACACCCCCATGCTGTGACCTACCTGGGCGTGGACTTTGCTGGGTACAGGGTATTCAGGGGGGCCTTCTGGTGGTTCCCAGCTGCAGGCTAGGCAGCCATTCTTGCTCAGGGCAGAACCCCATAGCTGGCATGAGGGAGGCAGGCCTGTCTGGGAAGCACTGGGGGTTGGGTGAGGGGCTCAGACTGAAAGGAAGCTGGGGCCTGCCCAGAAGCGATGCCAGGATGCTGGGAATGCACTGTGGATCCCGTTCCCAGCCTGTGTATTGGCCCAGGCAAGAGAGCGAAGTCCGGGTGTACCTGGGGGAGATGCCCCAGTAGGTAGACACCCTACTCTGGGAGAGAGCGCATACCTTCAGAGTTAATACTGTGCCATTTGCCTTCACGGAAATGCAAGCTGCTTTAATTATTTTTGAGGACAGATCAAACTTATTTCAGAACGAACCAGCCCAGGAGTAACATAGGTCCCCTAGAAAGAGCTCTGGCTCCTCCTTTCCAGAAGAGCTGCTCGTTTATTATGCTTGCCGTGATTCCTACTGTTTCTCTTTATTAATGCAATACAGAATGTTCTTCAAGGAAGGTGAGAGGGCCTTAAGCCCATGTCAATTCTGTTGTTTATTTCTTAAAGAAAAATGCAGAGTCACCCCCAAAATGCTGGGAGAGCCTGCTGCTCTCCGTGTGGGGAACCCTGGGGACGACTCAGGAGCACAAGTTACTTCCCACTGAATGGTGCAGGCACAGCTGCTCAGGACGAGACAGGCTGCATCCAGAGGCCCTGACCCAAACTGAAGTCCCTGGGGCTGACTAGACAAATGCCTGGGTACTGTGAGGTGCACTGGACCGGCCAGCGGGGCCTCCTGCAAAGGCTAGCTATTCCCCACACGCAAGGGACTTATGGAGGGCCAAACTGAGTGATACGAGGAGCAAGGGGAGCCCCACCCCTAGGCTGAAGGAGGAAGGAGGGGGCCTTCCTCCCAAGACCCCAAGGTGGGGGCCAGCAGGTGCATGTCAGGAATGGGAGTGGGCAGCAGTGCAGAGGGAGCGTGAGACCACGCTGAAGGCCTATGGCGGTAGGCTTTGAGAGAACTAGGGTAGCTCACTGGTTATCAGTTAATGAGTTTTGAAAATGAATATATAGCCTGTGTAACTCACACCCCAATCAAGATACAGAACTTTTCTCACAGATAGCTGCACACCCATGGTCATTCACAATAACCAAAAGCTGGAAACAACCTCAAATGTCCATGGATGGATGAATGAATAAACAAAACGTGGCATATCCACGCCTTTAAAAAGAAAGGAAATTCAGACACCGGCTACAATGTGGACATACTCGAAGACGTAATGCTCAGTGCAGTAAGTGAGACACAGAAGGTCCCTACTGTGTAATTCCACTTACACCATGCCAGGAATGGTCAAATTCCCAAAGACAGAACATAGGAGGAGGAAGGGGATGAGGAGAAGCAGTGTAACGGGCATGGAGTCCCAGTTTGGGGTCATAAGAAGAAGTTCTAGAGATGAGCCGTGCTGATGGCTGTACAACATCGGGAATGTCTTTAATGCCACCGAGCTGTACATGCGAAATGGCAACTCTTTGTGTATATTTTGCAACAATTTAAACATTTTAAAAAGATCTAGAACTTTTCCAGTACTTCAGAAATGTCCCACCTGCCCCCTTCCTAGGGATTTCCACCCCCATGGGAATTCCCACTCCGCCTCTGTCGTAGACGGGTTCTGCCGTGAGCTTCCTGTGGGTGCAGCACGTGCTATGCACTGTTTATTTTTTCTGAAACTGTTTGAACTGTTTGAAAGATCACAGTTGTGGGGGGGGGAGGCAGAGGGAGAAGCAGACCCCCCAAGAGCGGGGAGCCCAATGACCTAGGGCTCGATCCCAGGGCCCTGGCATCATGACCTGAGCCAAAGGCAGATGCTTCACTGACTGAGCCCCCCAGGCGCCGTTTGTATCTGGCAGCTTCCCTCAACATAACAGTTGACACTTAGCCATGTTGTTGCCTGCATGCAAAGTTCATTTTCTACTGAGGACTAATATTCCATCGTAAGAATATGCCACTATTTGTTTATTCATTATTTTGTTGATGGACACCGAGTTTCCAGCTTTTATAAACCAAGCTGCTGTGCACATTCTTGTTCAAGTCTTTGTGGGTGCGTGCTTGTCTTTCTCCCAGGCATGTACATAGGAGCGGAATTGCTGGGTAGATGCATATTTCCCTTTATATTCACTTTCAGTTTTCCAAAGTGGTGGTACCATTTTACAAACCCCTCAGAAATACATACAGCATTTAGGGTTCTCGCCGTTTTTAATTTTACCCCTAATGTTGTGAAGTGAAATCTGTTGGTGGCTTTATTCTGTATTTCCTGGATGACTCATGGCATTGAGCACTTCCACGTGTTTCCTGGCTGTCTTTATGTCTTTGCGGTGACATGGCTGTTTGCTTCCTTCTCATTTTTACATTTGTCATCCAAATATTAAGTTGTAGGAGTTCTTCATATATTCTAGAAGCAATTCCTCTAAGGAATATTTTCTCCCAGTCTGGCTGGCCTTTACATTTTCTTAGTGGTGATTACTTTTTTTTTTTTAAGGCAGTGAGAGACTTATTAAGGGGTGTTAAGTAGCTTCAGAGTCATTGATGGAAGGAAGTTCAAAGCTGAGTGTGTAGGAACAGCTTTCAGACACAGTGAACTGGCCTGGAGGAAGAGGTTCCTGCGTCCAGGGTCACGCTGCTTGTGCTGCGCTCAAGAAGACGCTCTGATGTCTTCCGTGTTTTTAAACTTTCTGTATGATTTTAGACTTAGAGTTGCGGGGGTGGTCTAGTCGGCGCATCCAACTCTTGGTTTCAGCTCAGATTGTGATCTCAGGGTTGTGGGATTGAGCCCGGGTGGGGCTCCGCACTCAGCATGGAGTCTACTGCGACTCTCTCTTTCCCCCTCTACTCTTCCCCCTGCTCATGCTCTCTCTGCGTCTCTAAAATAAATAAATAACATCTTTAAAAGGAGAAAGAGAAAGTTGTGAAGCTAGGACAAAGTATCCCCACATGCCGTTGACCCAGCTTCCCATAACACTAACATCTTAGGTTGCAGCACTACAATGATCTAAACTAAGAAATTAACAGTGGTAAGGACTGTTAACTGGGGACTTTACTCAGATTTCTCCACTAACGTTCTTGTTCTATTCCAGGATCCAATCCAAGACACCCCGTGGCATTTGGTTGTCACACTTCCTTAGTCCCCTCCAACCTGTGACAGCTTCTCACGCTGCCTTTTCTTTCATGACCTTGACTCATTAAATTTTTTAGTTTGTCTTTGAATATCACAACCCTAAACATTTCACCAACTACTTTGAGTAGTTTTCCATTAGAATAGGATTTTCTCTGCATGGAATCCCATCAGCTGCGGAGAGAAGAGGTTTACTTCTACCTCTCTCATTTGGTGCCTTTGATTTCTTTTTCTTGCCTTATTTCATTGGTTGCGACCTCTAGTGGGTGTAGAATTAAAGTGGAAAGAATGGACATTCTTGCCATGCTCCCCCTCTTGGGGGAAATCAATCCAGTTCTTGCCACTGAGCATGACATCAGGTGCAGGCTTCTCAAGGCACCTGTTACCTCATGGAAGACGTTCCCTTCCATTCCTTGCTTACTGAGAGTTTTCACGATGAGTGAGTTGAAGGAGTTTGCTGTTTCTGCCCCTAGTAACATTATTATATGGTGGTTTTTCATATTCTGCTAAGTAGTGAGTAACAGTTAATCTTCAAATAATGAAGTCACTTTGTGCTCCTGGAATAAACTCACTTGGTCATGACATATTATGTTTCTTACGTATTGCTGGATTTAATGTGCTATTATTTTGTGATGGATTTTTGTATCTCTATTCAAGAAAGATATTGGCCTATAATTTTCTTCTCCTCTTTCATTATCATCAAAGTTCGATATCAGGCTTATGTTGGACTCCTAAGATGTGTTGGGAAAAGCTGCCTCTTTCTTCTCTGAAACAGTGTGGTAAGATTCATCTTGTTTCTCCGCAAATGTGTGGTAGAATTTATCAGTGAAGCCCTTTGAGCCTGGAGTTGTCTTCGTGAAAAGGCGTTTATTTACAGATGCAATTTTAAAAAGTGATGGAGGGCTATTTACATTTCCTATTTATTTTGAGTCAGTTATAGTTTTATATTTCATGGAATTTATCCATTTTATCTAAGTTATTTAATTTCTGGCACAGTGAGGCTCACAAAAGCCCTTTACTTAACCCCTCAATGTACAATATCTTTTTTCCCCTCCCTTCTGATCTTAGTATTTCATGTTTACTTTTTGTTTGTTTTTGTCTCAATGGTAGGTATTTCCATTTTCTATTCGTGCATAGCAAATTGCCCTAAAATTTAGTAACTTAAAATAATAGTGATTATTTCACTTTCCCATAGGTTGGCTGGTTACCTCTTCTTCTGGTTCCACCTGGGCCCCCCACATGGTTGTCTTTAGCTGGAGGGCCAACAGGACTGGACATGGGTGTTAGCCTCACTCACGTGTTCAGTACATGGTGTTAGCTTTCCACTGAAACACCTCTGTTCTCAGTCACATGGCCTCCCCTTCTTCTGTAGGATAGACAAGCTTCCTAGTCTCAGGACAGTATTACAAGGGGGCAAAGGCACAAGTCCCAAGGCAACCTGAGTCCTAGGCTCTGAATTCATGTAATATCACTGCTGCCACATCCCATTTCCCAAGGCAAAATCAACAGGCCAGCCCAGATTTAATAGAGTTGAGAAATGTGTGGCAGACCTGGCAAAATTTCATTGCAGAGGACCATGCCTTCTGTGAAGAAGGAATTCATGGCCATGGCTTCAATCTGTCACATGCCACAATCTGACAACAAACTTATGTTCTTTGTACATGTACCATATTCTTTCTCCCATCTCAGACACCTAAAACTCTCATCCCAGTTAGGACATCAGACTCAGAGGCCAGGTTCCCATCATCTACATCAGGTCCATCTGGAGACTCACACACACACACCCCTCCACTGGTGGGACTCATCAATCCAGAGATCTCTGAGCTCACCAGATTACTCCAGAAACAAGACCAAGATGAACATAGGGCCAGTTGTTCCCATCAAAAAGAGGAGGCACATAAAGCACATGGAAGTCCCTGGTCCTTACAATTCTGAGATCCAGATGGACCAGAATGTCAGATCTCCCTACTCCAGAGGCAGGAGATAATCCTGGATTAAGGCCCATTTCTGCTCCCAGGAAGGATTTCCTAGTCCACCATTCTGTCCATTGTTCTCTTGTTTGGCTCTTTGGAGGTCCTTTCCTTTCCATCAGAAAGGGCCCATGTTTGAAGATCAGTAGCTTTCTGTATCTGATTCTTGCTCATAGAAAGCTGGAGGCCTAAAAGTATCTTTTATTTTGAATGGTATTGACCATTTTTAGTCCAAGCTGGTAATGCTCTCATTAATGTAATTCTCTTAAAAATGTTATAGGTCTCCTATGAATCTTGTTGGAATTTCCTCTATGCACCCCAAAAGTCACAACCATAATGCTTTTCAAGACAAAGCTGTCTTGGGGCACCTGGGTGGCTCAGTCGGTTAAGCATCTGCCTTCAGCTCAGGTCAGTCCCGCATCGGGCTCCAGCTCAGCAGGGAGTTGGCTTCTCCCTCTGCCTGCCACTCCCCCTATTGTGCTCTCTCTTTTTCTCTCTCTGACCAAAAAAAAAAAAAAAAAAAAAAAAAAGACAAGCCTGTCTCCACTTCAGGTATATCAGGTTTCTATGAGCCAGTGCCCCTCAGAGTCTTGGAAGCCCTTCTTCTCTTGTTGAAAAAGTCTGTGAGGCACTTCCTCCAATCTTTCTGAGGCCTTGTGGTCATACCTTTGATCCAGTCTTTACTCTGAGTCCATTTGTTCACTATTCTTGCTACCCACTGCTTCCCTCTTGCTGGGACTGTGTCACAAAATGTTCACGACAGGGGTTACTTCCAAAGGGTGCCTTCTCCCCATATGAGACTCTGTGTGGTAAAAATGGGCACTTTCTAAATAGGCGGTGCTGCAGAGGAGACACTAAAGCCCTTTCCTCTGGGTCTTCACGTGGGGTGCCAGCGCAGCACCGGCACTGGGGGGAACAAGGCCTTGCTTACTCCGTGCGGACTGGCAGCTTACTCGTTCTTGCCTCTCTCTCCGCTGACCCCCGTTCCAAGCACGGGCCCCTCTCTCCTCCCTGTGTCCTCCCTTCCCTCTCTTCTTCTTAAGGGAACACCTGAAAATCTAATAGCTTTCCCGGGTGGGGCCTGCCCAGCTCCAGGGAGGAGGCCATTCAGAGTTGCTCTGGCCCACGGGGGCCTGATCCTGCAGTGCCATGTGAGACAGGCCTGGACGGGGCACCTGGGGTCAGCCTGGAGGCAGTCGGCATCCTGGGTCTCTGCTCCCTCTGTGCATTCACAGCCGCTCTTGCCTTCCTCAGGAGATAGAGGCCAGCCGGCCAGGGCACACTGGGCCTCTTGTCAGCCCAGGGCCCTCGGTGGAGTGTCCAGTGGGCCAGGTCAGCCCAGCCAGACATGGCAGGGCCAGGGCTGCAACAGCTAGACTTGATGGTCTTCTGTCTTCCGACCCCATATCACATACTGGCCCCTTCCTCCTGTTTCTCTTTCCAAACCCCCCTCTCTTTTCTTACCAGAGGTAAGAAAAAGGCAGTTGTTTTCAGAGTCTGCTCTGCTCACCTGGACTTCCTTGGACTCCACTGGGCTCTGTGTTTACTGGGCTCTGGGGGTAATGGGGGAGGGGGTGATCCCAAGAACAGAGCAGTGTCACTTTTAATGTCAGTCTTGGTGAAGTTCACTCTCAGCCAAACATGAGTTGGGCTCCTCAGCGTCCTTGCTCATCAGTGATTGTTCTTTTTTTAAAGGTTGTATTTGAGAGCAGCAAGTGTACACACAGAGGCAGAGGGAGAAGCAGGCTCCCCACTGAGCGTGGAGCCTGATGCGGGGCTCGATCCCAGGACCCCAGGATCCTTACCTGAGCCGAAGGCAGATGCTTAACCAACTGAGCCCCCAGGCCCCCGCTCCTCAGTGATTCTGAGGGCACAGCTCAGTCAGGGGTTGGTCCACTGAGCACTGACCCAGACGGGGGCCACGGGCCACACAGACACCTGCACACTTCAAAGGAAAGCTGCCTGTGTTATGAGTCCGGGAGCCAAGGGACTAGTGGCCAAAACTCCTCCAGAGGTATGTGCCCCTTCTGCCCGCCTCACCCCTTCAGCTCTAAATGGTGTGGTCCACTGGTTATGAGTGTGGTGTGGGCACCACGTCTGTGGGAAATAGTCAGGTTCTTTCGGCCCAGCAGCCCCGGGGTGAAGGCTACTGTGAAAACTGGGAATGTTCGTCAAAAATGTCAGTGTCAGAGAGGACGGTGAGAATGTTCAGATGGGAGGAAACTAAAGACGACGACCGAGGCGACCCCTGCTCCTGGACCAGACCCTGCAGCAGAAGGAAACGTGCTGCCCCGGGGTGCCATTGGGTCCGTTGACCCAGCCGGGACAGGAGCACGACTGAAGCATCGTATCAGAGTTACGCGCACTGAGGTCGGTAACTGCCAGGTGACCTGAGGAGCTCGTGCCCTTGAGAAACACACACTGAACTATCTGAGGATGGAAAGCCACGATGTGCTCAGTGTCCTCCCAAGCAGCTCAGAGAAGTAGATTCGGCAGGCATGGAGGTCGGTAATGGTGCTGCTAACAGCACAGGAGTCTGGGCGACAAATCATGGGCTGTTTTCTGTACGATTCTGCCAACTTGCCTCTAAGTTTGAAATGATTTCCCGAGTAGCAAGATTTTATAAAATGGCTTTGTTTTCAGAGGGCTGGGGGTGGAGGCATGCTTCCCAGCAGGGCCTCGGGCAGCCTGGTGGTGCCGGGCATGGCTCGCAGCACAGCCCGGCCTGGCAAGGGCAGCCAGCCCCGGAGTCCCGCTCAGCGCACGCGGATCTCCACACTGCTCTGAGGTCCTTCCCTGAAACCAAGTGCCTCCGCCATCAGTGTGTCCGCACTAACCTCTAAATTTCAGTTTTACCATCAGGGCAATGGCCAGCTATTGAACAGAGGGGGGCAAAGTGTCTTCCTTAAGCGTTTGGAACCAGGGGCAGCTGAGGACCTGTTGTCTCTCCCCATTTGCTCCGAAGCCCTCTCATGCCCTTAGCATTTGGATTGATTCTCCTCATTGGGCCTGTCTTCACTTTGGTTTCAGGCACTTTCCAATAAGTGCCTGCAGTGCTCTGGGGCTCTGGAGACGCACCGCGGAAAATGAATGCGTGTTCATCATCATCGTGGCGGTGACGAGAGCCGGCCGGCCCCCGGAGCCAGGCCCACCGGGGGCGCGTGTGCTCCCAGGCTGCTCGGCCGGCTCTGTGTCTCCCCGCGGAGGCCAGCAGGTGCGTCTCAACGATGATCGATGCCACTGCGTCAGTGCATCCCTGTTAGCCGCGGCCTGGCCCCACCGCGGTCCTCTCGGAGATGGGATTTATGGTGCAGGGCTGTGCCTTCGTGACCTTCCCCCACTGATGGGGTGTCCACACGCGAGACCCAAGAATGGCCCTGCCCTCCCCGAGTTTGCAGTCTGCTGGGGCGGCATCACCACTCGCCAGGATTTCAGACCCGTTTGGGTCTTGAGATGTTTACGGTGGTCTTGCTCCGTGTGGGTGTCCTCTGGCTTGTTTTGAGGAGGGATTGTGATTACCCTAATCCCGGGAGCTCGAAGAAGCTCGCATGCATCATTCACAGGAAGTCACTGTCCCAGCCGGGGGGCAGGCAGACGTAGGCCCCTCACTCTGGGGGCTGAGCTGGGGCGGAGCACCCGGGTGAGCCTGCCTACACCAGCCCAGCTCTGAGTCTGGGCTGGCAGGTGGAGGGGCCATGGTCATGGGATTGAGCAGCCCAAGAACAGGCCAGATTCTGACCTTTTCCCCGGGCGGCAGCACCGGTAGGAAAGGAGGTGACTTTCCTCCCTTCTGCTCCATGCACAGCACGAAGTTCAAGGCAGGAGAATGGGCTAAGCTATTTCTGCCCTCACTTTCTTTCTTCCAAACCACCAGCAGTGGAGTGGATGTGAGATTTCCCAGGGTGACCCGGATGTTTGGACAGGGTATTTTGTTGTGATTTGGTGGCATAGGCCAAGCTCCTGTCCTCCCCTCCAGGCTTCAGAGCGGCATGAGGGTGTGGCTTCTCTGGTGACCAGTGCTGGGGAAGCACACCCAGGCCATAACCACCCCTTTGTCATTCTCCACACCCCGTCCATCACCTGGGGTTCTGTCCTGCACACTGGCCTCTGCCAGCCCATCAGGCTGTTAAAAGCCAGGTAAGGAAAACCAGCAAGTCTCACTGCCCCCACTGCTCAGGTGGGAGAGCCGGGTCCTGGAGAATGGAGAGACGTGCCCAGCTGCCACCTGGCTCCCATCCCTCCTCATCCAGATTCTCCCTGGTGGCCGTCTCTGCACCAAGAGGTCTGGCTGGAAGCAGGGGGCACCCTCAGTTGCCAGGGTGCTTGGAGGCTCATGGGAAGAGTTCCCCACGCTCATGTGTGTGGAGCGGCTGCTGTGGGCTCTCCTCCGTCTCCTGGGGTGGCTGCACCATCCGTCTGTCCACCCCACGGCAGCCTCCTGGCTCTGCTCCCCGGCTACCCTGCCTCCCCTCTGCACTGGCTCACCACGTGCCACAATAGCCCCTCAAGCCTGTCCCCACAGTGCCCAGACTTGTGAAGACCACTGCTGGTTCCCACCATACCCCACCCACATCAGAGCACCCAGGCCGTGCGTCCCATCACCCCGCTGTCCCCGTCACCCCAGCTCCCAGCACCCCCAGCTGCAGGCTGTCACCAGAAGTGAGGCCCCTTCCTGAGGCAGAGCCCTGCCACCAACACCTTCTTGGTGCATCCCCTGCTGTGGGGCCTCATCCTGCTGTCTGGACAGTCCTGAGGTCATGGGCACCAGCCACACAGGAAACCAGCTGCTGGTTCTCAGCCAGAGGTCAGAAAAGTAAAGAGCAAGCTACCTGCCTGCTGGACGGAGATGACCCATAATGTCAGCATCAGCGCCAACCCTGGAGGAGCCCAGAGATGAGAGGAGCAGGTGAGTGCATGGCCTGGGGGTGGCGGTGGGGTGGACACAGCCCCGTACCAGTGCCCAGACTCCAGCCTCTTCCCCTCACCGCTGGAAGGCAGGGAAGTGTCCTGTCCGTCCCCGGTTGGTTCTTTGCTCAAACCCTGTCGGCCGCTCACTTGCAGGTGGTGAGAAAGGGCTGGTGCTTCTTGGCTTCCACCAGGGACACCCTGAGTTGGCTGGGTCCAGGCAGGTCAGCTGTAGGGTGGCAGAGGCCAGTGACTCCCGTCATTGGAGACAAAGGAAACTTACCCTGACCAGGAGGCAGACTTTTTGAGAAACAAGCCCTGCCCTATAAATAACAGCCCCGGTCAGTCTGCGGCGCTGCTGCCCGCTCCCTTGACCTGTGACCCCTGCCGTCCTGTGAGTGAGCACAGCCCATGTCTGCGGCTTCAGGGGGGCCCGGCTATGGGATGCGATTGACGAGGCATCTATAAATATTTAATCTTCACATTAAAAATATGGGACAGAAGAACCATTAGTAGCTGACAATAAAAAGGCTTTCTCTGCTGATTGTTGGGGCAAAAGAATCTAAGAGATTTTGATCAGGCTAAGGGACAGGGCTGTAAGTTGGACACATGTAAATGTGCATTGTTTACAAGCTAGTTACAGCTCAGACCTGTGGGGGTCGAGGATCTGAGGCTGGCCTGTCGTTTCCTCCGAGTCTGCAAAGCATAGACTTCTCATACAAAACAAAATGGATGGTTTATTTACGTCTGGTGCCATTAAGAATGGAGGAGAAAAGTTCAGCCCAGGATAAAAAGCTTAAATCTTGATTTTTCCCTTCCCCCTCTCAAAAAGAATGGATTCCTTGCATTGTAAATTATCCCACCCTTGTCCTTGGGTTGGCAGCTACTTCGGGCTGGTATGGACATTGCATAATCTTAAATATTGATTCTTGTTAGACTAAAAAAAAAAAAAAATCCAAGTGCACAGGCCTCCACCGGTCTGCCTGTCCAGGAAATCACCTTCGCCATAGCTCACTTCTGATGGCCTCTAGCCTTCCTGACAGCAAGATCCATTCTGATTAGAAAAGTTCCAGGAGAAAAAGCAATGGTCAGGATCACTTTCTCCATTAGAGCAAACACTGGGTGGACTCCTGCCCCCTTGAGCTTTCTGGACAGAGCAAATCACGATGATCCAATGTCCACCAGTCCCATCAGCCGCCAAATTGGGGTCCCCCCGACTCTGGACTCGGAGCAGGCCTACACATTCATGGCCTCTACACGGGGCGATGGGGTGTGCCCTCACTGAGAGAGATGAGCTCCCCACGACCCCTTGTCCCCCAAAGGCACTTAGTGTGGTGAAGTCTGCCCCACACACGGAAGAAACGTCCTTTTAGAAAGAGAATCGTTTTCACCAAGGCCAGCTACGTGGTGTGATGTTTACGGCTCTTCCGCCGAGGCCCCTAGGCCCTGAGGTCATGCGGGCGTGGGTGTGAGCAGAACGAAGAGAAGGATCGTTGTGGGAATCCATCAGGAAATGCAGCACTTCCGTCCCTCCAGACGCACGGGCCCCATTGCCCTGGTGGGGGAAGCAGCACGCGTCAGGCAGAGCACGCGTTTCCGTCCCAGGCTCGGCGACACCACGTTCGTGACTAAGCACAGACGGAGAAGACAACCGTACGGTACACCTTCAGGTGGGCGCCTCGTGCTTCATCTTCGGGCAACGCCGGGACCGTCGCTCGTCCTCTGCGGCCAGAGCTCCGCTGTCTGTGACCGAAGCATCGCTTCGTTACCGGTCAGGAGCAGCAAAGGCGGAACGTCTGTTAGCCGATGTCTGCAGTGTGATGTTTGAAAGGCCTTCCTCTGAGAACTTATTTCTCCAGCTGTCACTCGACTGACCGCGAATACCCGCGAATACCCCTGCATACCCGCGAATACCCCTGCATACCCGCGAATACCCCTGCATACCCGCGAATACCCCTGCATACCCGCGAATACCGCAATCGTTCGGACGACGGAGTTCCTGTGAGAGCGGCCCGGCGCTCCTCGGGTCCTGGGCTGTGTTCTCCTGCGTCTCCCGCCCCCCGTCTTCCTGGAGGAGGCACTCAAGCACCGAGGGGATATCCAGGCACAATGTGGGACATTGCGTGTTCAAGGCCCGCCAACCAATGGATTGGTTTCCTGGATTGATTAGGACGGGCTCAGGTCCAAGAGAGCAACAAAGTGGGGTCTGGGAATGCCCTGGATGGCGAAGATGACACCCCCCAGTCTGTTGGCGGTGGGGCCCAGGCTCTTGCTGGGACTCGTGCCCACACCTACGATACCCTCGTTCCAATGCCAGGCATCTTGTGAGGCTAGTGGGGCACCACGGGGAGCCTCCAGTTCACTGGTGCAAAGCCGGCTGGCCCATTCATGCCCGGCCAGACGTGCCGGGCCCTCCCCGAGGTCCGGCTCAAGGCGCAGGGCACTGTGCCCAGAGCTCTGTGGTCCCAAGGGCTGGCTGGTCCTTAGCGCCAGCCAGGAAGACCTCTCCGGGTGGCCAGGTTGCCGCCAGTGTCCCCTGAACGTCAGAGCTATCGTTTGTATTTCTTTTCAAAGCTTCTGTCAGTGCGGCCGTCCCCACTGCCCGGCTCCAGCGCCTGCCCCAACGAGGCCCAGGCCGGGAACCCCTCCAGCCAGAGCTCCGCAGAGGACCCAGCCTCCAGCCGGGCCTTCTCAGCCCTGGGCACAGCCAGTGACTCTCAGCGCTCCTTCCGCTCCAGGACCATCCCCTGCACCTGCAGGCTCCTCCGAGGCCACCTCGGTCCCGTGTTCCTGACCATCTGGTGCACTGGCTTCGCGTTCTCAGGCTCTCCCTTAGCTTTTGTAAAGAAGGGAAATGGGAGCAGCTTTCCAGCGTCTGAGAACCATTTGTGTTTTTCAAGGGGTATTTTCTCTTTCTGTTCCCTGTCTCTGCCCCACATCCCTGAGCTCCTCCCTCGACCCTTGCAGAGACCAGCCATTCCTGAGGACTGACGGCACCCCCGCTTCCCGTGCAGCCCTACAGCTTCCTCCTTACAAACCTTGTCCGAGACGGGAGAGCAGTGAGCATCTCTGCACGGACCTGTGTGGCTCTGGAACCCTCCATCAGCAGGTGCGCAGGGCTCTCTGCAGAGGCCTTCCTTGCTTAGGGACTTGCAAGTGAACGAAAACAGGATCCCTGGAAGCAAGCTTCCTGTCTCTCAAACCTCTTCCTGCTCTGGCCCAGACCAAGGAAGGCGCTCCAAACTCAAGTTCTCAGAGTGCCCGCCGCCTCTCCTGTGGGGCACTTATCCCAATTGCTCTTAATTCTTGTGTCACAGGTGGAGACACTTCTTTTGGTCCTGAATGGGAAAACTCACTATTTTAAAGCCAATACTCCCCAACTTATGAATTCTGTACAGCATCAAACTGATTCTAAAATTATTTGGAAGAGTAAATGCACAAATATAGCTAAGAAAAATTTTAAAGATTCTTAGAGAAGGTTTGTCATTCTAGGAATAAAAATACACTTGAAAAAAAGCTATGGAAATTAAAATAAATGGTGCCTGAGAAGGAATACCCAAAAAGGTCAGTGGAAGGAAAATAAGAAACTATCACCGATAATATATTTTAAATCACTGAAAAGGTGGGCTGATAATTCAGTATATGGTTTGGATGTAATTTGTTCCCATATTTTAAAAAAAAAGTAAATTTCTCCTCATAGCAAACATAAAATTAAACTCTGGAGAGATCAAAGACCTATGACATAATATAATTAAAAAAATTTTAAAAATAATAAATAAAAATAAATAAAGACCTATGAAAACTATTAAAGTATCAGGATAAGATGTATGAGAATTTTGTTTTTAAATCTTAGGACAGAGAAAATCAGCCTAAGGAGAGACATGGCAGCCATGAAGGGAAAGGCAGACTTACAGTTTGCCGGAGGAAAGGGCCAAGCACGGGGAGAGAAGCCCAGCAAAGCTGTGGACTGGGAGAAGATACTTGCAACATATAAACAACAACAACAACAAAAAAGGTAATAGCCATAAAATACAAAGAGCTGCTGCAAATTAATAATAGTGCAATAGAAAAATAGATGACAGTTCCATAAATATGTGAAAATACACTAAACCTTACTAGAAATTAGAGAAATGCAAATTAAAACAGTAAGATCACATTGTCACCAATCAGGTCAGCAAAAAACAATTTTAACTTTTTTATTTTAATTCCAGTATAGTTACCCTAGAGCATTATATTAGCTTCAGGAGTACAATATAGTGATTCAACAGCTCTGTTCATGACTCCGTGCTCATCATCATGAGTGTGGTCTCAATTCCCTTCACCTGCCCCCCCCCAGCAACCATCCTTAGTTGGGTCTCTATACTCAAGAGTCTATTTCTTCGTTCTCTCTCTCTCTTTTTCCTTTGCCCATTTGTTTTGTTTCTTAAATTTCACATAGGAGTGAAACCATACGGTATTTGTCTTGCTCTGACTTCACTTAGCATAATACTCTCTAGTTCCATTCATGTTGTTGCAAATGGCAAGATTTCATTCTTTTTATGGCTGAGTAATATTCCATTACACACACACACACACACACACACACACACACAACTTCGTCTTCTATATCCCTTATCTATGGACACTTTGGCTGTTGTAGATAACACTGCTGTAAGCATAGGGGCACATGTAGCCCTTTGAATTAGTGTTTTTCTATTTTTTGGGTGAATACCCAGTAGTGTGACTGCTGGATCACAGGGTAGCTCTATTTTTAACTTTCTGAGGAACCTCCTTACTGTTGTCCGGAGTGTCTACAGCAGTTTGCACTCCCACGAACAGGGCAGGAGGGTTCCTTTTTCTCCACATCCCTGTCAACACTTGTTATTTCTTGTGTTTTTGATTTTAGCCATTTTGACAGGTATGAGGTGGTATCTCACTGTAGTTTTGATGTGTATTTCCCAGAGGCTGAGTGATGTTGGGCATCTTTTCATGTGTCTGTTGGCCATCTGGATGTCTTCTTTGGAGAAATGTCTGTTCATGTCTTCTGCCCATTTTTTAATTGGATTATTTGGTTTTGGGATGTTGACTTGTAGAAGTTCTTTATATATTTTGGTTACTAAACCTTTATCAGATGTGTCATTTGCAAATACCTTCTCCCATTCTATAGGCTGCCTTTTAGTTTTGTTGATGGTTTCTTTTGATGTGCAGAAGCTTTTTACATTGATGAAGTCCTTGTAGTTTATATTTGCTTTTATTTCCCTTGCCTCAAGAGACAAAATTAGAAAAATATTGCTATCGCTGTTGTCAGAGATATCACTGCCTGAACTTTCTTCTAGGACTTCCATGGCTTTGGGTCTCACATTTAGATCTTTAATCCATTTTGAGTATATTTTTTTGTGTATGTAAGAAAGGGGTCCAGTTTCATTCTTTTGCACATTGTTGTCCAGTTTTCCCAACACCATTCATTGAAGAGACTGTCTTTTTCCCACTGGCATTCTTCCTGCTTTGTCAAAGACTAATTGATCATAAAATTATAGGTTTATTTCTGGGTTTTCTATTATGTTCCATTGATTTGTGTGTCTGTTTTTTGTGCCAGTACCATACCATTTTGATGACTATAGCTTTGTAATATAACTTTAAGTCTGGGATTGTGATATCTCCAGTTCTGTTTTTCTTTTTCAAGGTTGCTTTGGCTATTCGGGGTCTTTTGTGGTTCCATACAAATTTTAGAATTGTTCTAGCTCTGTGAAAAGTGCTGGCAATAATTTGGTAAGGATTGCATTAAATCTGTAAATTGCTTTGGGTGGTATAGACATTTTAACAGTATTTGTTCTTCCAACCCATGAGCGTGAAATGTCTTTCCACTTATTTGTACCCTCTTCAATTTCTTTCACCAGTGTTTTATAGTTTTCAGAGTACAGGTCATTCAGCTCTTTCGTTACCTTAATTCCTGGGTATTTTATTATTTTTGGTGCAGTTGTAAATGGGTTGTTTTCTTAATTTCTCTTCGCTTCATTATTAGTGTCTAGAAATGTAGTGGATTTCTACACATTGATTTTGTCTCCTGCAAGTTTACTGAATTCATTCATCAGTTCTGGTAGTTTTTTGGTAGAATCTTTAGGGTTTTCTATATAGAGTACCTTGTCCTCTGCAAATGGTGAGAGCTTTACTTCTTCCTTACGAATTTGGATGACTTTTATTTCTTTTCATTGTCTGATTGCTGAGGCTAGGACTTCCAGTATCATGTTAAATAAAAGTGGTGAGAGTGGACGTTCCTGTCTTGTTCTTGAACCTCAGGGGAAAAACTCTCTGTTTTTCCCCATTGAGTATGATGTTCCCCCTGAGTTTTTCATATACAGCCTTTTTTATGTTAAGGTACGTTCCCCCTAAGCCTACTTTGTTGGGGTTTTTTTTTTTAATCATGAATGGGTGTTGTACTTTGTCAGATGCTTTTTCTGCATTTGTTGAAATGATCATATGGGTTTTTATCCTTTCTTCTGTTGATGTGATGTATCACATTGATTTGCAAATATTGAACCACCTTGCACCCCAGGAATAAATCCTACTTGATTGTGGTGAATGATTTTTTTTAATGTATTATTGGATTCAGTTTGCTAGTATTTCGTTGAGGATTTTTGCATCTATGTTCATCAGAGATGTTGGCCTGTAGTTCTCTTTTTTCGCAGTATCTTCATCTGGTTTTAGTATCAGGGTAATGCTGGCCTCAGAGAATGAATTTGGAAATTTCCTTCTTCTTCTGGTTTTTTGTTTTGTTTTGTTTTGTTTTGTTTTGTTTTGTTTTTTGGAATAGCTTGAGAATGTTTGGTAGAATTCACCTGTGAAGCCATCTGGGCTTTTGTTGCAAGTTTTTTGATTATGGACTCAATTTCATTGCTGGTAATCAGTTTATTCAAATTTTCTGTCTCTTCTTGATTCAGTTTCGATAGGACATATGTTTCTAGGAATTTATCCATTTCTTCTAGGTTGTCCAATGTTTTGACATATAATTTTTCATAGTAGATTCTTAAAATTGTTTGTATTTCTATGGTGTTGGTTGTTATTTCCCCTTTCATTTTTGATGTTGAGTCCTCTCTCTCTCCCTCTTTCTCTTTTATGAGTCAGGCTAGAGGTTGATCAGTTTTGTTCATCTCTTCAGAGAACTAGCTCCTGGTTTCATTGATCTGTTCTCTTGTTTGTTCAGTGTCTACATCATTTATTTCTGCTCTCGATTAGCAAAAATTGTGACTGATAACAGCCTCACTAGAATGTAAGTCTTTCAAGAGCAGTAAACGTTTGCCTTTTGATTCACAGCTTTATCCCCACACCTAGAACAGTGCCTGACCTCAAATAACTACTCAGTAAATGTTTAAGTTTTTTAAAAATTGTGCTGAAATATACATAGCATCTGTCATTTTAACTGTTCGCAGAGCACAGCTCAGCAGCATGGGGCATGTTGCTCTGCTGTGCACCGTCCCATGCCATCATCTCCAGGACCTCTTCATCTTGCTCAGCCGGAACTCTGGAGCATGAAACACTGACCTGCCGTCCCTTCCTCCTCCTCCTTCCCTGACACCCACCACTGTACTCTCTGTGTCCTTGAATTTGACTGCTGTGGGAACCTCAGGTAAGTGCAATCGTGCACCATTTATCCTTTTATGACAACTATTTTTAAATGAAGGAATGAATGATTTATTATGAGCAAAGATAGGCAGTGAAAGATTTTGAATTTTTTCCAGTTATATTGAGATATAATTGACATATAACATTGTAGCTGTTTGAGGCGTACATGATGATTGGACGTATGTGTGGATTGTGAAGTGATCACCACAATCAGTTCAGTTAACGTCCATCACCTCACAGTTATAAAAAAAATGCTTTTTCCTTGTAATGAGAACTTGTAAGATCTTTCTTGGCAACTGTAAAGTGTATGAACAGTAGTATTGTTGGCTGTAGTCATCATGGACGTTACATCCCCAGGGCTCATTTATCTTATAACTTATAAATTGAAACATTGTAACCACCTTCAACCCAAATCCTCTAACCCCATCCCCCACCTCCAGCAACCTCAAATCCGATCTGTTTCTCGGAGTTTATGTTTTTTTAGATTCCACATAGACGTGAGATTGTACAGTATTTGTCTTTCTCTGTCTCATTTGTTTCACTTAGCATGATTCCCTCAAGGTTCATCCATATTGTCACAAATCCTTCATTTCTATGGCTGAATAGTATCCCATTGTGTGTATGTGTGTGTATTTATTTATACATCACATTTCCCTTATTCATCACCGTTGGACACTTCAGGTTGTTTCTGAGATGTGGCTATCGCGAGTACACTACAGTGAACGTGGGGTGCAGATGTCCCTTTGGGACAGCGATGCCGTTTCCTTTGCATGTATATCCAGAAGTGGGAAAGGGAGATCACGTGCCAGTTCTATTTTTATTTCTTTGAAGAATCTCCATACTGTTTTCCTTAGTAGCTGCACCAGTTGGCATTCCCACCCACTGTGCAACGAGTGTTCCCCTTTCTCCTCAGCCTGGCGAGCATTTCTTATCTCTTGTCTTCCGTGACAGCTGTCCTAAAAGGCATGAGGTGACATCTCATGCTGGTTTTGGTGTGCAGCTCCCTGGTAATTAGTGACGTTGAGCACCTTTTCATGTACCTGTTGGCAATTTGAATATCTTGGGGAAAATGTCTCAGGATTTTTGCCTTTTAGAATTAGATTCTCTTTTTTGCTATTTAGTTTTATATATTGCTTATATATTTTTATATTAAGCCTTATCAGATGGGTGGTTTGCAAACTTTTTCTCCCATTCTGTAGGTTGCCTTTTCACTTTGTTGAAGTTGCCTTGTCGCTTTGTTGATGGTTTCTTTTGCTGTGCAGAAGCTTTTTAGCTTGATGTGGACCCCCCTTGTTTATTTTTTTTTAAGGATTTTATTTATTTGAGAGAGAGTGCATGCACAAGTCGGGGGGAGAGGCAGAGGGAGAAGCAGGCTCCCTCTTGAGCAGGGAGCCCCATGTGGGGCTTGATCCCAGGACCCCGGGATCATGACCTGAGCTGAAGGCAGATGCTTAACTGACTGAGCTGCCCAGGCGCCCCTATTTTTTATTTTGTTCTTTGTGTTTTAGGTGTCCTTTCCAAAACACTGCCAAACCCATGCCAAAGAGTTCTTTCCCCTCTGTTTTCTTCTGAGAGTTTTATGGTTTCAGATCTTACAGTAAGTCTTTAATCAAACACTTTGAGTTAATTTTTATGAGTAGTGTAAGATAGAGGCCTAATTTAATTCTTTTAAATGTGAATTTCTAATTTTCCTCGCATCATTTATTGAAAAGAGTATCTTTTTCCCATTGAGTATTCTTGGCTTCCTTGTCAAGTATTAGTTGACACTACATGCGTGGGTTATTTCTGGGCTCCCTGTTCTGTCACCCTGGTCTGTGTGTCTGTTGTAATGCCAGTACTGTATTGTTTTCATTACTATAGCTTTGTAATACAGTTTGAAATCAGCATGGGTGATGCCTCCAACTCCGTTCTTTCCCTGGGTTCCTTTGGCTGTTCGGGCTCTTTTGCGGTTCCGTTGTTGGTGTGATTTAGTAACTGCTCATACACACTGCTGTTGGGTCTACAGCTCGTGCTGGGGTTGCTGAGTCACAATGTGCAACTTTAGTGGGTACTGCCAAGGAATGGACACAAGTGGTTGTACCGGTTGGTACTCCCGTCAGCTGTGTGTGAGAGTCTTCCCGTCTCCGTATTTGCCAAAACAGGATATTGGCTGATTTATCATAGTTAGCCGTTCTAGTGGGGGTGTAGTGGTACCTCTTTGTGGTTTATCTTTCATAATCCTGGTAATTAATGAACTTTAGCGTCCTTTTTGTATTTATTGGTTATTAGGATATCTGGATTTCTGTGAATTGCCTGTTCAAGTATTTTGTCCTTTTTTATATTAAGCTGTTTTTTCTTATTGATTTGCAGGGCTTCCTTATATTCTGATGAGTTCTTTGTCAGATGTATGTCTTGCAAATATCTCTTCCCATTCTGCGGCTTGCTTGTTCATTCTGCTGAAGGTATTGTTTTGAGGAACAGAATTTCTTAATTTTAGTGTAGTCTAATTTATCAATTTTTTATTTTATGTTTGAAGAGTTTTGTGTCCTATTTAATATATTTTCACCTGGTGCATTAGGAAACATATTCTCCTGTGTTTTCTTCTGGAAACTTTATCTTTCATTCAGCCACGTGTCTTTGTGGACTTGAGTTTTATTTATGGTGTGAGGTAGGGGTTAAACTGTATTTTGTACAAGAGATTTAGCCACTTGCTGGCCCAGCCTCACCTGGTCAGGTGTGGGTCTGTTTCTGGACTCTGCATTCCATTTGATTGGACTTGTGAACTATCCTTGCATCAATAGCACTCTGTTTTAATTATAGTTGTCAAGTAAGTCTTGATACTCAGTGGTGTAAGTTTCCCAGTTTTGTCTTTCATCAAAATTATTGACTATACTTGGCCATCTGCGTGCCCATATAACTTTTAGATTCAGCTTGTTAATTTCCACAACACTAAACCTGATGATATTTTTATGGTGTTTAATCTACAGATCAATTCTGGGAAGACTTTATTAAGTTCTTAAACCCACAAATAGAGTATATCCCTCCAATTATTTAGACCTTTAAATTTTTTCTCAATTCTTTTTTGTGGTCTTCAGTGTAGCGGTTTTGAACAATTTCTATTAATATATTTCTACATATTGATATTCTGCTACCATTGTAAATGGTATCTTTCTTTTAAAAAATGGGATCTTTAAAATTTTTATCATATACTTTTTGTTGCTATACCATTATTTTTAATAGCAAAGAATATGAAATTCTTCAGTAGGGGACAGATGAAATCAATGCATTTTTTCTCTACAGCTACTAGAATACAAGGGGTGGATTCCCATGTACCAGCAGGAGGAGATTATTGGGGGAACATGATATAAAAGTCATGTTCTGTGTTATGGTTGTTTAACTAAACAGAAATGTGTATTTATTTGTAAAGTCCTTAGAACAAGGTCTAGAAAGATTGACAGCCACTTGGTAACAGCGTATCACCAGGGAAGAGGAGGAGTTTAGGCAGAGCTGGGATGAAGGAGGATTATCTTTGTCCTTCCTCTCCATATTTATTGCTTTTATTTTTATAACAAGCTTGGATTACAAGAGAGCAAGTAAAAATGGATTATCATCTGTTTAATGCCTCTCTTGCTTCTGGCCCAGGACCTGGCCCACAGTGAGACCTCCACAAATATTCCAAATGGAGCTGACATTCTGGAACTCACTTGGCCTCCAGGGAGGCCGTGGGTCTAATGCAGGAGTTCTTTCCTTGTTCTGTTGCTTTGAAGATTATATATTATAGACTAACACCAAAAAAATATGCACTATGGAGCAAAACCGTGCAAGATAACAAAAACTGAGTCCTCCAGGGCCAGCGTGGAGTGATATTAAGCCACATATCCTGAGCGTAGAAGCAGGTGCCCCAATCCAGGGGTTGGGTTGCAAGCAGTGGGGCTGCTGAGGCTAAAGCAAGTGTCCAAGCAGACAAGCCCCCTCCTCAAGGGGCTTCTGGTCTAGTGGATGGTAGGACAGACGCTGCTTAAGGAAAGCCTCAGCTTTATTAAATGGTGCAAGTGCTGAGGAGAGAAACTGAATAAAAAGGGAGGGGGAAGGCGTGTGGGGAGTGGTTGTGTAGGGGTGTTAATTTTAGAGGGAGCAAGCAGAGACACCTCCTTGGAAGGGGGGCACAAGACCTGACTTGGGGGAGCACAGCAAATGCTTTTGCAGAACAGAGCTCCAGGGAGAGGGAACAGCAAGTGTGAAGCCTCGGGCAGGAGTTTACGTGCATGGACCATGAAATAGTCTGTGTCCTGGAGCCAAGGCAGGGGGAGGGACTGTGGGGCTAACTGTGTCCATCCTGTGGCTGTTGGGAGAAACCTGGAGGGGGTGCAGTGAAGGTGGTCTGTCCTAATTTAGAGGAGCCTCTGGCTGCTGTGCTGAGGAGGACAGCTGGGGCAGGAGGAAAAGCCAAGGGATGCACGGGACCACTGGTACCTTGTGCCGGGGAAGCACAGATGTGACTCAGACCAGTGGGGCGGGAGTGGGATGGGATCAGTTGAGATTTCAGATATCCAACTTAAAAAGATAACAAGTTTTTGAAGAAATTTAAGAAACAGCACAATGACATTTAAAAAGTAAAAGTATATTTGGCAAATAATGAAACCACTTTAAAAAGCCATCCTCGAAGGCTTCTTTTTCCCTTCAAGAAAAATTTAACTCTGGAAATGAGCTGAGATGAGGAACCCCGTGTGTGTGTGTGTGTCTGTTCCACAGGGAACCGAGGGCAGCCTCAGAGAGGCCCAGACAGAATTCAGGCTGGGGCTGGGACGGGCGGGCTGGCCCACCTGGGGCCACGCGAGGCCACAACTGGAGGGGGAGCCTGCACCCGCATCACCTCATTCCAGGTAGAACCCAGGCTGTGAGCAGGACTTTGGGGCCTGGAGATGCTGAATAGAGGCCGATGTGACTCCCGCACCTTCTGCAGCTTGTGGGCATGGACCCCTGGGAGCAGATGGGAGGAAGACCCTTGCCTTGCTTATGACAGCACGCAGAACCCTGACAACTCTCAGGGACTGACCTGAGACTCCAGTCCCAGGAACTTTCTCGAGCAGATACAGTTTCCTCCGAAAACCGAACGCCTTAGGAGTAATTCTCCATGAAATGTTGATTTTTTTATTTTTGCTTTGATAAAACCACAGGACTTTTTTATAACAGCTTTATCGAGAAATAATTCACATACTTGAAATTGTACCTGTTTAACATGTACGACTCGGTGGTTGTGACCACAGTCAATTTTGGAACATTGTTATCATCTCAGAAAGATCCTCCCCGAGGTCACGACCAGNATGTCTCTTTGGCTGTCACCCCCACGGCCCCCGCATCCCGCTGCGAGCAGTCGCTGGTCTCGTTCCTGTCGCTGCCGATTGGCAGTCTCGGGATGTTGCACATAAATGGAAACTTGGCTTTTGGGGATCAGCTTCCTTCACTTCGCATAATGTTTTCAAAGTCCGTCCACGTGTGGCTCATCCATGTTCCCCTTTAGTATTCCATCATATGGATCCCCCAAAATTTTAGAATTCATTCGTAATGGACATTTGGGTTGTTTCTACCTTCTGAGTATTCCAATGCTGTTACAAACATTCGTGGGCAAGTTTCTGAGTAAACATAGATTTCCGTCTCTTTGGTGTATAGCCAGGAATAGAAATACTGGGTCCTGTGGTAGCGGTTTAACCACATGAGAAACTGCTGGTCTGTTGAAAGTGACTCCAGGGTTTCCTGCATCCACCCGCAGGGTCTGAGGCCAGGTGTCTCCACACCTCACGGCGCTGGTTGTGGTCGGACTGTCTGATCGTAGCTGTGCTCGTGGGCAGGAAGGGTCTCTTCCTGTGGTTTTGATTTGCACCCCCTGACGACTGACAATGGGGAGCATCGTTTCATATGCTTGGTGGCCACGTGTGTGTCTTCTCTAAAGAAATGTCTATTTCTGATCATTTGCCCATTCCTTAATGCAGTCATTTGTCTTCTTTCTGGTTGTGTTTGCAAGCATTCTTTATATATTTGTGATGCAAGCCCCTTATCAGATACATGATTTTCAAGTAATGTCTTTGAAACATAGATATTTTCCGTTTTGATGAAGGCCAGTTTTTCTTTTTTACTTTTATGATTTGTGCTTTTGGAGTCAAAGCGAAAACGTGCACCACGTCTGTTGGATTACTCACAGTTGCCCATTTGCGTGACATCTGTTGTCAGGTCTGAAGTCCTGAAGGCAGCCCTGTGTGTTCTCAGCTTTACAATCTTAACGCTTACATTTAGGTCTTGGGTCCATTTTAAGTTAATTTTTGTGTATGGTACGAGTGAGAGTCCAATTCTGTTCTCTGGCCTGTGGACTCTCCGGTTGTTCTTTTCCCCTTGAATGGCCCTGGCACCCTTGTCAAAAACCGGTTGACCATAAATACGCAGGATTCCTTCTGGACTCTCAGTTCTGTTCCACAGATCTGGACATGTATCCTACACCAGGACAACACTGTCTTGATTTCGTTGTCTTTGCAGTAAGTTTTGAAATCAAAGTGGAATCCTCTGACTTTGTCCTTCTTTTATGAGACTGTTTGGTTATTCTGTGTCCTGTGTGCTAGGGTGTNTTTGTCTTCGCAGTAAGTTTTGAAATCAAAGTGGAATCCTCTAACTTTGTCCTTCTTTTATGAGACTGTTTGGTTATTCTGTGTCCTGTGTGCTAGGGTGTGAGTTTCAGGATCCGCCTGTCAGTTCCTACAAAAAGCCAGCTGCGATTCGGACAGGATTGCGTCAAATCTGTAGGTCAATCGGGAAACATTGTCATCTTAACGGTAAACTGTCTTCCAATCATGAACATGTGACGTTTTCCCATTTGTTTAGGCCTTCTTTAATTCCTTGCAATAATAAAAGCACAGGCCTTCTTGAAAGCCTCTGGAGCGCTTGAGGGATCCTCCCAGGGTGCCTGCCAGGCCAGCTCCCTGCAAGAGCTGATACAAAGTGCAGTCTCCACCCGTCCAAGCAGTTAGATGGAGGGGAGCGGGGTTTGGGTTTTGTCCTGCCCCGTGAAGGCCCTCCTGCGAGCCACGGCCCTCACCAGCCTGCCCAGGCAGATGGGGGCTCAGCACTTCGTCTCATTGCTGCTTCAGTTCAGAGGCCCTGGGTGCTCTCCTGACTTTGACCCTCCGTCCCTGAACACTCTTCTCTCCTCTTCACGGCCAGGGAGCCCTACATTAGGGTGCCCTGCCATCCTGATTTGCACTCGCATGTGTGAGGGGGTGTCACTCTATTTAGCATATGTCCATCCACTCCACTCAGCCCCCCTTACTGAGAAGACCTCCCTTGTGCCAGTGCACTGCTGTGTCAGCTGTGTTATACGTCAGGGGACCATGTGTACGGACCTGCTTCTGGACTGTGCTTCATGAAGTTGTTGCTGGTCTTGCTCCAACAGCAAGCTGTATTACTTACTATGGCCCCATGAGGAACTTTGGGTAGCGTTAGGAACTGAATATGTGTGCCCCCCCAAATCCATATGTTGAAGCCCTACCGCACAACATGACGGGAGGTGATGAGGTTTAAATGAGATCCTGGGGGTGGGGCCCCCATGATGGGAGTCGAGCCCTCCTAAGAGATGACAGTCCTTCTCTGCATGTGAGCGCACAGTGAGAAGGCCGCTGTCCACAAGCCGGGAGGAGGGCCCTCACCAAGAACCAGATCCGCCAGCACCTGGAGCTGGGACTCCCCCACCTCCAGGACCGGGAGAAATAAAGGTCTGCTGTTCGAGCCCCCTGGTGTGTGGGATTTTGTCACAGCGGCCCAAACAGAGTACGGTGGTGGTCCAAGACCTCAGGCTTCCCACTTGGGCTTCGTCGTTTGCAATTCATTGTGGATTTCGGAATCAACTTATCAGCTTCTGGAAAGGAGCTCCTGAGCTGTCCTGAGATTGAGAGGGCGTCCAGGGGTCATTTTAGGGAGAATCGGCATCTTTTCCACACGTAATGTTTCAACCCACGAATGTGTTCTATGCCTCCATTTCTTAAGATTTTAAACATTTCTCAATACTTGTACAGTTTCCTGGGCAGACATCTCACCTAACACTGGTAGCTCTCTTCCGGGGTATCTGGTATTATTTGTGGCATTATAAGTGGTGCACTTTTTTAAATTCCTTTTATTACCGAAATATGGTTGTATGTGGACCTTGTATTCGTCAGTCTTGCTAAATCCCACTTACTGGATTTAATACTTTTTAAGTTCTTTGGGATTTTCTCAGGATACTAATTTTATTTTTTTATAATTTTTTTTCTTTCAAGATTTTATTTGACTTGTAGTTAGCTAAAGTATAGTGTAGTTTTCTCCCTCGTTTGGTCAGTAATGGGTCTCTAGCCGCAGAAGTCCTTGCAAGGAAGTTCAGGTAAATGTGAAGTCAGCATCAGGCCTTGAGGGACTCTGCACTCCCCGGCACCCCCTCCCTTGGGCTCTGCCTCCCTGGGACCCCATGCCCTGCGCTCCCCAATCCAGGCCTGTCTGAGTTCCAACTGACCGCCCACATCAGTCTTTGTTGTACTTCCCCGTGGCCCTTCCCCGTGGCACTTCCCCGTGGCCCTGCAGCACCAATTCCCCCACCTCCCAAACTCACCAACTAGTGATCCTGCTGTAATTCCACTATTTCTTCCAAATACATATTATTCAATAATATTACATATATTATAAATTTATTTTTCTTGCCTTCTCTTCTGTAAAGAGAAACTTTACAATTTTGAACTATGTTACATACCCAGTGTTACGTCCCTGCCTCACCTTAATTTTATATCATTAGTATTTACCATTTCGTTAGATATACTTTAAAAGCATGATCCTAATGGCTTAGTAGAATATATAATATTGTATTATATGGCTATACCATAATTCAATTAACAATTCCTATTTTCAGGTATTTGGGTTCTTTCCAGTTTTTAAGCACAAACTACTGCAGCGAACAGTCTAGTACTTGAATCTTGCCTGATCTCTGATTATTTCCGTAAGATTGACTCCTCGAAGTGGAGTGCGTGGGTCGGAGGACACGAACATTGTTACGTCTCTTGCTACAACGTCGCTCGGATTTCCAGAAGGCTGTGCCGACTCCTTCTTCTACTGACAACTCCAAGAATGCCCGTTTCTCCATCAACAGGATTCAGGATCAGCTGTTAAGTAAAATCTTTTCTAATGTAATAGATGAAAACAATTTCATCTCATTATTTTGATGTGCGTTTTTAAGTAAGGTTGAATATATTTTCCTAAGCTTATCAATCACTTGTGAATTGACTGTGAATTTGTCTGTTTTTCTTCAGGGTATCTGGTCTTACTGATTTGCAAAAGCTCATTGTATATTGAGATATAAACCCTTTGTTGTCATCGTTGCAAGTTTCTTCCTCTCTCTACTGGTGGCCCCAGGCCCAGACCAGCCTAGGTTCCGCTGGCCCTCCTAGTGGTGCAGGGCTTGGTCTCTTGTAGCTGGAAACTCAAGTTTCACTCAGCTAGCGAGCCCCCCGTCAGGGGGTGATGGGTCCGTAGCCGCCAGCGCGGTGGTGGGGGCAGTCAGACGGGGCAGCGGCAGGATGCCCGTGCTCCCGTGACACCACAGTTCTTTTCCGGCACTTCTGACTTTGTTGTTTCTCATTCTGATCCTGCTAGCCAAACCACTGGTGATCTTTTCCTCGCTTTCTCCCTCATTCTGCCCCTCTGCCGGCCGTGACAGGAGCCTTGGAGGAGCCCTGACTGGGGCTGGGGAGTTGGCCAATGGCACGGGCCTTACAGCCCCATCCCTCTGGCACTGCCTCAGTGCCCCTTCCTGTCCCGCCGTCCCTGCACCATGTGAGGGGCTCCTACACTCAGCTTACAGTGCAGACGCGGTGTGGACTCCAGGGGCACCCCGTGTGCACAGGCGTCCTGTCCTCCCCGCCCCACGCAGACCGTGTGGTGACCCGGGGATGCTGGTGGAGAAGCACGAGGGAAACACCTCCTTTGAGGACCCCTTGTTTGTTGCAAAGGCCCTGGGGAGAGGAGCCTCTGCCTTCAGTTTTGGAATCATGGTCCTGTGACACTGATTGTGTCCAGAAGCAAGACCCCCCTGCACTCCAGCTGACAATGGCTAAACAAGCCAGTTTCCATCTTATGGCCTGGCTGAGTCAGGCTCAGGGCAGCTTGTGTCCTCCCTGAGCTTGGTTGGAACCTTCCCAGGGAGGTGTGGTGGTTCTCCTTCCAGCCAGATGGTCAATCTGTCTCTCTCTCTCTCTCTCTCTCTCTCTGCACCCTGCCCAAGGTGTCTGAAACCGAAGTCCGTGGCAAGGGCAGGATTGGGAGATTGGAAACTTCATTTAGCCCCTAGCCCCAGTCCTTCCAGCCCTGTGACTTCGGGACGGCAGTTTGATCACCTAAGAGGGGGAACGGGCTCCAGCACAGAGCTCCAAGGGACTGCTAACGTGACCTGCAAACCCCCAGCTACGGCAAGCGTGGGAGGCATGGGGCTTGTTTGCTCTTCAAGAATGCGTGCACTGCTCAACTCAGTTCAGAGATTATGATTTAAAAGGTGGTCTCCAAGGATTCTTGAATCAGGAACGATGTTCACTGTCCTACCCTGCTCTTGCCCCGAGCCGAGCCTTGTGGCCTTGGCCGGGAGGCCCAGCATAGGACGAGAAGTTGAGGAAGGCATGGCTGCGTCTAGTCTTCGAGAAGCTCAGAGCGCACCCAGGGGATGACAGGGAACCCCTGAGACGCCAGCAGCTGGTAGCATTGGGAAGCTCCCAGGTTTGGTGGATGCACAGGGAAGGCCCCTCAGCTGGCCTGGGAGAAAGGGCAGCCTGTGCTGGGAGCGAGTGTTTGGGCTCAGACCGGATGGCTGCGTAGGAGTTGACCACGTGTCCTCTTGGCCCCGGATCACAAGCTGTGGTGTAGGAGGCCTGGCTGTTGCCTGGGGCTCCCGCGGGTGTGGCCCAGAGCCGATTTAGGACGTGGGCAGGTACGAACCAAAACTTACTACAGTTCTAAGAGAATGTGTCTCTGTTGGCCATCGTGAGTGTGAACCTAGCCATCCCTGCGAGTTCTACCAAGGACGAGGGATGTCCCCAGGTCATGCCACGGCTGGATTCCAAGCTGAACGGTACTCGTTTGTGGGTGGGTTCACTTTGCCAGACCCGGAGGGGGCGGGGAGAGTCAGACCCGTGTGTGAGTCTGCCTGGGCGTCGGGGGCTGCTCCCGTCTGTCCCCGTGCACACACTGGCTCCCCAGCACCAGACTGGCAACTTGTTCTCTGTGAAACTGGGAAATGACAAATGACCAAAAAATCAATTTGTAATCTGATTGGAGGTTTTTGATTTCCTCTGATGAGTTTAAATTTCATTAAAAGCAACCTTATTCCAACATAAAAGGAATCCTTGAAGGGTAAAACAGGGGATTGTCTCACTGAGTATAAAGCCTCCCGACTCTTTTGTGTGATTTATTCATCGCATTAATTGTGAGGGCCAACCTGCGGTGTCCGTTGGCAGCTGGGTCCTTATCAGGGCCTGGGATCGGCCGGGCGCGCTCAGAGTACAAGGACTCACATTCAGAGTGCGCTCTTCGGCATATTGACACTTGAGTTATCAACAACTCCTCTTATTATCTGCCGGGAGGGAGCGCGCAGCTCGTGGGGACAGCAGCAGCGACAGATCGCTGCCACAGCCGGCCCTCTGCATTCTCTTAATTGTATGTATTCTCTGGAAAAAATGATCATCGTGGCCTCTTGTCTTGATGAGAAATTGACATTTTCGGAGGACTCTTCGGGCGCTCCAAGCGAGGAGATAAGGCTGAGTTGTTTTAAAGGAGAGCAGCCTTTCTTCCCTTTCGGCCCCCCCCCTTCCCTCTTTACTGCTCTCGGTGACTCACTTGATGAGTATGGATTTCATGAGGTCTTTTTCAGCATTTGAACTATAAAAGGTTCAGAATGACACCACCCCTTATAGACAAAAGATAACCTTGCCCTTTGAATATATTGATTCTTTATTAACTAGGCTGTTTAATGCAATGAAATGAGGCATTAGATGGAAGCCCATTTCAAGTGCTTTGAATAATCTTTAAAAGCTTGAAAGACCTTAAAAGGCAGCCTGACAATAATTGGCATACATTTGGAGAAATGCAGTTCTTGCTTCTGATTCGAAACACAAACATGAAACAATTTCTCCCCAGGTTGTAGGGTCCTGGTGAGCCAGCTCTGGGGAGGAAGCCCTCCCCGCCGCCCCCGGCCGCCCGGGCTGGCACTTCTGATAGAGGAGTGGGGAAGGAGAGGACTTTGGTTCCCAGCAACTGGGGAAGGACCCCAGGGGGCAGGAGGGTGGGCGGCCCGCAGCCTTGCACCCCAAGAGCCTCTTTTTTCTTTGCTGTCTCTTTAAGGCTGAGACAAAAATGCAGCCAAAGGAACCTGATTGTCGTTGACAGGAGAAAAAGGTATTCACAAGTTTCTTTATGTTTTGAATAATTGTTTCCTGTTTTGCTCAGCAGAACAAGTAATTAAGATGACATTTGTGAGTACTAATTTGGATCACACTTACGTGTATGTGTTACAGAGCTGCAAGCCAAAACATGCAAAACCAGCCTTTCATTGAGGAGTGAAAAATCCAGAATGCGCTGGAAAGGGAGTGCGGAGAGTTCGCAGGAGCTGAGCTTCCTTGCGTAAATTAGAACCCCAGCGCTGAAGGCAGCTCTCATCAGTGATGGTGCCTTCGGCCCTGCACCACCGCGCTCGGCCCACTGCGGCCGAGGCTTATCGCGGGGGCAGCGCAGAGGGTCTGTCTTGCCACTGCCACGCGTCTGGAATTGGTGGTGGCATCCCCCCGTCGGGCCTCGGCTGGCACCGTCTGGCCCCTGGTATCCACCTGCCTGTTGGGAGCCTGAAGGTGGTTATCGCCCCAGGGCACTCAGTGGGGACAGCGGGAGGAGTGTGTGTGGCGCCTCCCCGCCCCCCCCCAAGCCCTTGCTCCTGACCCGCCACGCCCACCAGTTTGGACACAGAGGCAGGAGCCCTGGGCGTAAAGCGGGGTGGGGGAATCTCATGGTTGGATCAGCGCCGCGTTGCTGCTGTGGCCTCTGTGTCTGACAGAGTCACGTACAGACCTTTCAGTACAACATACGTACAGATGGCCCTTCTGGGCACCACAGCCATCTCAGGAACCATAAGAATTTCCCTATGCAGGTTAGAAGAGTGGTTTGAGGACGGAGGACTCACTCTGTAGAAAGGTTCTTCCGTGAATCACTTTTATCTTGGCCAAGACAGCCCTGGGGCCCAGGGTGTGCAAAGGAACACCCCACCACCAACCCAGGGTAAGTTCTGCATGCGTTTTGCCACTCATTGCAATCAAAACAGATAAAATTACCCAAAGTGAAATTCACAGACAAGAAATACTTTAATTAAATATTGTGTAAAATGAACATTTTTATACAGTTAAATATCTGAAAAAATGTACAGATAAAACAATCTTATTGTAGGGTCTTTAACAGTAAAATCTACCATTTAGTGAAGCGCTCGAGTTTGAGACAATGAAGCGATGAGGGGCATTGACTAATTAAAACACAAACCGAGTGCAGGGATGAGGAAACTTGCAAACGTTCTTAACATGTACACGTGAGCTTGTTTTTAGATCAAACCTTTACTTATACAAAATAAAATGGAGGCAATTTAGTTCCAAAGTGACTTCTCAGGCTTTCCCACGTAGCTAAGCCTTAGCCGTCAAAGGGCCAGACCGTGACCCGCTGACCACCGGGGACATTCCGCTTCTTTTATTTAGTCCCTGGAATGAACACATTCCTAAGTTGTGCATGGTTTTTTTTTTTCTTTTTGTCAAAGTTTTTTAAAGTCCCTCCTTTTTGTTTTAAATCTGATTTCTGCTGCAATTTGCAAAACATTTGCTGTGCTGTGTCTGGGAAGCATTTAACACAAAGGGGAAAGACTGACCCTCCTGGTCTCACTGCGGGTTTGGCACGAACAGGCACAGTGTCTGAAGGAGGTCATTCTGGTTTAAAAAGTACAGACAGTGCTGTTGGGTCTGACCACAAAAAAAGTATTGTTTAAAAAAAAAAAAAAAGAGTTAAAAACCAGTGGTGATTTTGGTTCCCCCAACACCTCTCTGAATCCTAGGTGGGCCCGGGAGGACACAACGCAGCAGAATCGGACACAGAAAGGAGCGACACGTGGAACACCAGGTTTGTGCTTTCGTGTGTGTGTGTGTGTGAGACACCGTAAATCTCCAAATGAAATATCGATTAACAGTTGTGTCGTAAGCCTGTGATAAAGTTGCACAAAGGTTCTTTAAAGAAGTCCACTTTTAAGGCATCAGAGAAGTTAATGTGGCAAACATTTGAATTAAAACATCAGAAGTAAATTTTATTTTAAACTTTAGGCCTCTGAATTTTTCCAGTAAACACAGTTCAGCTATGTGGCAAAGTCATGGGTGGCAGCTAAAATGACTTTTTACATTCTACAGAAAAATAAAATAAGGACACAGCCCCAAACGGTGTCCCCTCTCCGCGGCCGTCGTACATGCAGAGTCTACTAGGATTTGTCACAGCCGAGTGGCACCGTTTTGTTTTGACTATACAACAAACTTTTTTTTCAAAAGTATTTGTTCAGATAACTTAAAAATAATATAAAAATAAACAATGAATTTGACTTTTCCTCAAAATAAAAAAAAAGGAAAAAAGGGTTGGAAAGTCTAAACAAAAGCAAATCTTTGAAGTACAAATGAAATGCAAGGACACCGGTTCACTTTAACAAAACAGGTCAGAGAGACTGCTCTTGGCTTAATGCTCTTCCCAACACCAGGCCACGACCCAAAACCGATACAGACAAGAAAAAGAAAATGGCAGGAAAAGCAATGTACAAAATTTCAAAGATAAATACAATATTTATAATCGATATGTTACAAAAGAAAGTCCCTTAGCAACTNACAATATTTATAATCGATATGTTACAAAAGAAAGTCCCTTAGCAACTGTAAGTGTTCATGGAAAAGTGTTGAATGGAGACCATTTTATTCCTTATGAGACACATAAGGAAAAAAACTTTTTTTTCTAAATATTTAAGTGGATCTGAAAAAAATTCAAGACAAGTGTATAAATATTTAGCTACAACTTTGGCAAAATCACAAAAGTCTACAATTTTATAACCACATACAAAACACAGTAGGGAAGAAGGAGCTAGAAGTCAAAAGGACAATTTCTGGTACAAGAAACATGGACCTCACAGTAGCCTAAGAATGCATTAGTATACAGTGCTAGCAAAAGTTGAAAAAATGTCGCAGATCACACTTGCTTAACAGGAAGCTCTAGCAGTGGGAGAATATTTTAACCAACAGACAGTAGCATTTTTTTTTTCTGTCAGTGTGCTTGTTGAAGGCAAGAGAATTCAATATCAAAGTTACAATTTCTAACTACAATAAGTTACAAAGTTTCATTTCATTAAGATGAAGTTAAGCAATGATAAACCCTCCCTCCCTCCCTGCCACCCCGAATGCTCCTAGTCACGGAGTCCTCCTTTCTTCCAGTTCGATGGCTCACACCTCCTTGGCCCCTTTTTTCACCACAAAAAAATATTTCACATTATAGAGATACACAACCATTGTGAATCTAAGTATGAGCACAGAAAAATGTTTGGAGGCATTTTTCATCAGTGTTTCATGATAATCAAAATGGTGCATTCACAGAGTTTCTCCCAACACATAGCAAGTACTAGACAGAGCCAAGACGGAGTCAGAAACTTTATACAAAATAGGCGTCGCTTTGTTTTCCTTAGTCTTCAGGACTGAGAAATGTGAAAATATGAGAAAAGTTCAGTCAATAAAATGGAATTGTTCATGAAGAAGTAGGCTGTTTGCATGTTGATTCTTAATAGTTTAAATAAAATCTTTAAACAAAGTCTCTTGTAGCGTCTCCGCCGCGGCCGATGCGTTTGCGGACTGGCTCCAGCAGCCGCGCTTACGTACGAAACGTGTCCCCTGAAGTCCGTCCTGGGCGCTGCGCGAGGGAACGCGAGGCCCTCACATCGGCGGGACTACCAGCCCAGACATAGCTGAAAGAGAGAGAGCAGCAGGTTACTGGGCCGTCCCTCTCGCGGGCCGGGCAGCCTCCGCCTGGGGCTGGACTCAACAGTGACGTGGGGCGTGC
>NC_048223.1:127826430-127833930 GCF_002007445.2 Ailuropoda melanoleuca
GTGTGTGTGAGACACCGTAAATCTCCAAATGAAATATCGATTAACAGTTGTGTCGTAAGCCTGTGATAAAGTTGCACAAAGGTTCTTTAAAGAAGTCCACTTTTAAGGCATCAGAGAAGTTAATGTGGCAAACATTTTAATTAAAACATCAGAAGTAAATTTTATTTTAAACTTTAGGCCTCTGAATTTTTCCAGTAAACACAGTTCAGCTATGTGGCAAAGTCATGGGTGGCAGCTAAAATGACTTTTTACATTCTACAGAAAAATAAAATAAGGACACAGCCCCAAACGGTGTCCCCTCTCCGCGGCCGTCGTACATGCAGAGTCTACTAGGATTTGTCACAGCCGAGTGGCACCGTTTTGTTTTGACTATACAACAAACTTTTTTTTCAAAAGTATTTGTTCAGATAACTTAAAAATAATATAAAAATAAACAATGAATTTGACTTTTCCTCAAAATAAAAAAAAAGGAAAAAAGGGTTGGAAAGTCTAAACAAAAGCAAATCTTTGAAGTACAAATGAAATGCAAGGACACCGGTTCACTTTAACAAAACAGGTCAGAGAGACTGCTCTTGGCTTAATGCTCTTCCCAACACCAGGCCATGACCCAAAACCGATACAGACAAGAAAAAGAAAATGGCAGGAAAAGCAATGTACAAAATTTCAAAGATAAATACAATATTTATAATCGATATGTTACAAAAGAAAGTCCCTTAGCAACTGTAAGTGTTCATGGAAAAGTGTTGAATGGAGACCATTTTATTCCTTATGAGACACATAAGGAAAAAAACTTTTTTTTCTAAATATTTAAGTGGATCTGAAAAAAATTCAAGACAAGTGTATAAATATTTAGCTACAACTTTGGCAAAATCACAAAAGTCTACAATTTTATAACCACATACAAAACACAGTAGGGAAGAAGGAGCTAGAAGTCAAAAGGACAATTTCTGGTACAAGAAACATGGACCTCACAGTAGCCTAAGAATGCATTAGTATACAGTGCTAGCAAAAGTTGAAAAAATGTCGCAGATCACACTTGCTTAACAGGAAGCTCTAGCAGTGGGAGAATATTTTAACCAACAGACAGTAGCATTTTTTTTTTCTGTCAGTGTGCTTGTTGAAGGCAAGAGAATTCAATATCAAAGTTACAATTTCTAACTACAATAAGTTACAAAGTTTCATTTCATTAAGATGAAGTTAAGCAATGATAAACCCTCCCTCCCTCCCTGCCACCCCGAATGCTCCTAGTCACGGAGTCCTCCTTTCTTCCAGTTCGATGGCTCACACCTCCTTGGCCCCTTTTTTCACCACAAAAAAATATTTCACATTATAGAGATACACAACCATTGTGAATCTAAGTATGAGCACAGAAAAATGTTTGGAGGCATTTTTCATCAGTGTTTCATGATAATCAAAATGGTGCATTCACAGAGTTTCTCCCAACACATAGCAAGTACTAGACAGAGCCAAGACGGAGTCAGAAACTTTATACAAAATAGGCGTCGCTTTGTTTTCCTTAGTCTTCAGGACTGAGAAATGTGAAAATATGAGAAAAGTTCAGTCAATAAAATGGAATTGTTCATGAAGAAGTAGGCTGTTTGCATGTTGATTCTTAATAGTTTAAATAAAATCTTTAAACAAAGTCTCTTGTAGCGTCTCCGCCGCGGCCGATGCGTTTGCGGACTGGCTCCAGCAGCCGCGCTTACGTACGAAACGTGTCCCCTGAAGTCCGTCCTGGGCGCTGCGCGAGGGAACGCGAGGCCCTCACATCGGCGGGACTACCAGCCCAGACATAGCTGAAAGAGAGAGAGCAGCAGGTTACTGGGCCGTCCCTCTCGCGGGCCGGGCAGCCTCCGCCTGGGGCTGGACTCAACAGTGACGTGGGGCGTGCACCGCACCTGCTAACCAGCCGTGGGCTCGGTCAGGGCACGGGGGGGCATCTAGTTCACGGGCCCGGGGTACGTGTGGGGACAAACCCCCCCACGACCTCTCCGGCTGCAGCCCTCCTCAGGGACTTCTCTGGAAGGGCAAGGCTTCGGGCCTGAGTGTGCACGGGAAGGCGGCCACTTCCCACAGCTCTCAGTGGCTTGTTCACAGCAGACGGAGGCCCAGACTCCCCAAGGCCACCTCTGTCGACAGATGTGAACCAACCTGGTCACGTCTGTGACGCCAGCAAGGGCTGACCCGCAGGCCCTGTGGGACCCGGGCGCTCGCTCCCTCCTTGCAACCTGGATGCGCCTCTGTTTCCCCTCTGCTCCCAGCCCTTGCCTCTGACCTCCTGCTCATGGCTCGGTATCGTAATGGTGAGTCGCGGGCCCTCTGAGAGCAAAGCCGCTCACAGCCCACCAAGGCCCCAAAGAGACCCAAGTCACAGCCCCACCTCAGGGAGCTCTTTCCACTCCTCTCGGAGCAAGAAACTTGGTGCTAAAATGCCAAGCACAGCGGACGCTTCCCAGTGAACTCCTGGCACGAGTATAATTTAAGATCTTTTAACTTTAGTGTTGTTTAATTTTTGTCAGAATGATCATTCTCATTAATTTACGTATAACATAGTAATACGTTTGTTCACGTAGTGATGTGAGCTTCAATTTCCCAGTTCATTAGTTTCAACAGTATTAACTCCTCTCCGACTCACCGTTACAACATTATGGTTTTGGCAGACCTGTGTGTATACACACGGCTTAGGTGGTGCCGTCCTCCCGTGGGCCTCCGCACCGTGTGGACGGTGGGCGGGCCGTAGCCCCTGGCCACCTGCCTTGCAAGCAGCTGTGGGCGGGGGGCCGCTGCGGGCCCGCAGGCCGGTCGGCGGCACATGGGGCCCGGGCGTCCCTCTCATACACTAAGATGTTGGGAAGACAATTATTTCAAATCACGGATACCTTTCCAGTTCCTTTTTTGAGCATTAGTTCATCAAAGTGAAATATGCCACCGACTTCACAAAAGGGCCAGTTTGTCTTCTCCACGGTAACGTCCTCAGCACCCAGCAGAGAGCCTGGCACATAGTAGGCGCTCAGTAAATACTGGTTGAATGGATTCATTTTTTTAAAGGAGTAACTGGATTTGATTTTCACCGGGAGGAGCATATACCAAAGGTGGTGTCTGAAAGAGGCCAGATGACGGCCACTTAATTCAGTGCCTGTGGCCCCCGTGAGTCACAAAGAGCCACGCGGAAGATCACGAGGCCTAGGGGCACTCACGTGGCCCACCCGCCGCACACCTCACAGGCCACGGTGCGGCCTATGCTGCCCAGAGGGACCCAGCCCTGGGCAGGCACCGGGTGCCTGCTCCACGTGGCCCCATCTGTGGGCAGCTGTGTCCACGGGGTGCCTCCCCCTGCCCTCAGGGCCAGCCCTGCTCCCTCCTGTGTGGAAGAGATGACCTAGAAAAACCGACTCCCACCCAGTGTTCACGCATGCATGGCCCTGGTCCAGGTGCACCCCTTTCCAAGGACAGCACAGCCTGGTGGCCCAGGGTCTGCTATACCAGGTTGAGAAGGCAGGCTCCGTCTCAGGGCACGGGGAGCACGCCGGCTCTGGCCTGGGCTCCGCAGGTGGCACGATGACCCGCCATCCCCATCCTGAGGCTATTTTGCTGCCTGCGAGCAAGGAGGCTGCAGACGCAGGCACTACAGGTGGGGTGCACCCTGCTCTCACTGGGTGAGCTGCGGCCGTGAAGGCCTGTTTGCTGAGTGGCCAGAAGAGGGACCCCCCCCCGGTCCCCCCGCTGCATTCACACGGTTCCCCGGTGGCTACCCTTCCTGAGGGGAGGGGCTGCTTTGCCAAGAGGACACGTGGGTGAGTTTGGAAGCAGGAGGCAATGGTTTTCACCAACGAGAGTCTGTTACCGGTGGGGGTAAGCAAATGGGGGTCCTTCACATGGATATCGGGGGGGGGGTCTCGCATCGCGGCCCACCAAAGGGGAGCATGCAGCGGCCACGGCGGGGCGAGGACCCAGAGGAAGGGCGGGATCTCCCGCCCCGCGGCCCAGCCTGGCCTGCCCTCGGGGGAGAGGTCCGCCAGCGTCAGGGAGCACTGGGGCCGGTGCGCTGCCCTCACCTTGGAGTCCGTTCCCGTTGGCGCTGGTGCAGGAGGGAGGAGGAGAAGCTTGGGGCCGGACCACGGGCGCGAAGGCGCTCTTTTGTTTCACTGCAGAGATGACATTGGCAGGTGAGAATGAGAAAATGCTGTGGGTGCCGCTACAGTTTGAAGGGAGGGTGACCGAAGAGGCTGCCATGGTGGGGCTGGACGGCACTACTGCAACAAAGCAAACACGGTCAGCACGCGGCGCCGGCACGGCAACAGACACAGAGAGCTCGTAGGGCCTCGCCCGCGGCATCGGGGCCGACAAGACAAGCACGACACGTTTCTGGCTTGGCCGCTCTCTGCATCACAGGCAAACTCTCGTGTTGAGCTTTTGTTTCCAATCGGGCAGCCCCATTTTGTGCGGGTTTCCGACGTGGCCTCGCGGGGCCCATCGCAGGTCAATTTACCGTCGCCACACGGACACCCAGCCTCCAGAGCCACCCTCCCTTGGATCCAGCAGCTCACATCACAGAACAGCCAAGCAATGCACACACGGGACTTTGTAGTGAACATGAATCTGTGTGATGACGTGTGACAAAAACAGACACTTACTGCCGTAGGGAGAGTTAGCGGAGGAGCCATTAAGAAATCCAGGCGAGCCAGGGACCCCTAGATTGGCCATGGCGCCACTTCCATATCCATTCATGCTAGTGCTGACTGTGTTGTAATTGGACTGCTGGGGAGTACTGCTGGGGACGTAGCCTCGCGGGGACACGCTGCTTGTATTGCGACTGTAGCCGACTGTTAAAACCCCCCCCCCGGCCAAAAATAACGTTATTATCAGGGAGACACACTTGGGGGGGGTTTCCCCGCAAATCTCTATCATATATTCAACATTTTTAATTGACCTCAAGCTCCACGCCAGCCCTAGCGCCTCCAGCTCAGATAACCTTCTCACGCCAACCCTGCCGGAGCGCCGCCTCGCCTCGCCCCATCCTGCCTGCGCGCCGACAGCCGGCCCAGCGCGCTTCGATCTGACCGTCAGGTGCTCTCGGGTTTCTCTTTAGAAGCAATTACCGACAGCTTGGGTTCGGGGGCTGTCCCCCCACGCTAGGTGAACTTTCGGCCTGCGCAGACCTTCAAATGCCATGGCTGACAGGGAGAGCTTGTTTGTGGCCGTGACTCCCCAGGAAGGGCTGTTTTGGGGTCTTCGTTTGTACGGTTACGATTTCTGTGAGCGTGGGGGAGGGGGGAGGAGCGGTCGCGTCAGTCCCGCCGCTGGAGTGAGGATGAACCGGAGCCGAGCGGCAGCAGGTTGAAGCATTTTCTGAGACCACTGCCCGCCCAAACCGGAGGGAGGAGAACTAAGACCTGCTCAGAACTGGCTCACACGACAGGGTCCTGCGACCCGCGGCCGCCAGGTCACCGCATGATGGGAGCAGGTGCCCCGGAGGTGGGGAGGGGAATGGGGGGGGGACTGGGTGTTCCTCTCCATTTACTCCTTCCAAGTCCCACCCATGCAATATTATCCAAGAAGGGTCCCGTCCACTTACTACACCACGGCTGTCCTGTGGCTCCTCCCAGCCGTTCAAGGAAACTTCTAGCAAAAACCAGTACACTGCGTGGCAGCCCGGTACCGTGGCAATAAATTAGTTTTGGGCTCTCTGAGCGCTCCCTGCCCCGTGCTCGCCAGGCAGGGCTGCCGGGAGGACCTCCCCAGGCAGAGCCGCAGGCAGCGGAGCACTGCCCGCCTTCCCCGCTGGACCCAGGACACGGGCAGCTGCAGCTAAGTCTCAGCTGTCCCTGGGAGCGTGTCCGGGGAGGGGGTTCGCTCCGGCATGGTGGCGTACCTTGGTCATTGGCTTGTGAAGTCTCTGACACGTTGACGGCTAGCTGGCTGCTGAAGGAGTTCACGCCCATCATGCCCGTGTGCGCGGGGGTGTTGCCCAGGGTGGGTATCTGGTTGTGGTTGCGGGGCACGCTGTACAACGCCTCGGCAATGTCAGCTGCTCGCTTCAGGATGATCTCCTAGGGCGGGAGGGGGAGTGCCCGTTCTGCCTCCAGCTCCCACGTCCCCCTGGGGGGTGCAGACCCCCTCCACCTTGCCCCACGAGGCCAAACAACAGCAGCGTTCCCCCGTCCCTCGGTCCAGACGGTGACAAAACTGATTTTGTAATGGGAGAAGAACCTCCCTTAGGAAGAGAGCGGGATGGTGCTTCGGAGCAGGCCATCTGCTCTGTCCTGCACCCACAGTCCAAAGGCCCCCGAGGGGTGCACGGAAGTGGGAGAGGCATGGAAGGCCCCGCACCCAGAGTCAGAGCAGCGGGCCCACGGCTAGCACACCCGCAAGTCTGCTCCCCAGAGGCCTCCAGGCGGGATGAGGACGGGCTGTGGGTGCCCGTCCTTCCCTCCCAAGTCAGGCTGCGCTGAACTGTCTACCACCGAATCCACCAGCCAGATTTCCAGGTGGTTCTCCTTCCTGTGACAAGTTCTCCTGCGTTTGCTTCCTGACACTAACTCGTCATCTCCTGCTTGAGTACTTAGTGCAAGGGCAAAAACAGGAAGATGAAGGCCTTCTCCTATCAGACTCTCTGTGAGTCCTCGTGAACAGGCACGTGTGTGCCCCGAAAGCCCACGTTGGGCCCAGGCCGGCTGGCCCTCCGAGGACACAGTCACCCCGGGAAGGGGGCAGGACCGCCAAGCCGCCATCTGCCTACCTGGTTGTTGTGGGGCATCCCGTATAAGGCTTCCACCAGATCGGCTGCCCTCTTGAGTAAAACTTCCTAAAGGAAAAGCAAACAGGGGTGATTTCCCTGGAGGAGCAAGAGAGCCGATCTTCTGAGAAAAAGCTACAAAGTCACAGTTCCGTCTGCAGGCGGAAGAGACCCGCCACCCACCGCAATCAGCCCCGTCCCGACCGTGCAGGGCAGGAAGGGGTGACTGGTCACCAGGACCGTCTGCGGGCCCGAGTGAGAGCCGTCCAGCCTGCACCGCGGCCCCTCCGTGCGGACGGGCCGGCAGAGGGGCGTGGGCAGGCCGGCGGGCTGGCGTGAGCGAGCCCCGTCCGTGCCTGAGGTTTAATGACGGAGTCTTACGGGTATTAAACACACACACGCGGCGGAGATAGGAAAAGCCCAGGCACCACGCTTGCCTGTTAATTCCTAGCACTTTAGTGGCGAAGAACAATAAGTAATTTCCCATATCTTAATTAAACTGGCAGAGTCCTTAAAGACAACATCTCACCCCTAATTCACGCCCCAAATTTGCAAGTGAGTTCAGTGCTTATTCCTCTTTATTTTGAACAATAAAGTGAATTAACTTGGGTTAATCTAGTTCTTTCATAATGACATTAAGAAATTTTTCAATTAACCTCTTTGACTGCACGTTGTAAAGGACTTCATAAATGCCTGCACATTCAGAGAGTGTGCACAGTGCCCGGGGGCTTGGACGCACCGACTTTTGTCTTATCCACGTCTGC
>NC_048223.1:127838930-127841430 GCF_002007445.2 Ailuropoda melanoleuca
TTTCTGTCTAGCATATTGCCTGAGCACAAACCAGGCAGGAGGAGCACTTACTCTTGCAAAGCTTTAATAATCTGTGAATGGCTGACTACAAACTGATATAGAGCGCTATCATTCCACCAGCCCCACGAAATTGCCGGCCACAAATAGTAATTAATCTTTTTATCCCTCAAATTGTAATTTTGACTATGAACTGTGCACGGCCATAAATCAGCGGCTCACACGCTGTGTAAGGTGCATGAATCACGGCCGGGACCCCGTCCGACTGCACACTCTGTGTTTAACAAGCTTTATAAGGAGCCATTGGGCTTTATTATGACTCTGCCTGACTCCAACAAAAACTGAGCCCGGAGGCCCGGGGACGTGAGTTAAGATGAAAATACTTATTAGAGTACATTACTTCTTGATGTAGATATCGTTTTCCGTGGAGTAACGCCACAGTGCATGGCGCGACATAAATCAGGGGGTTTTCTGAGACTAATAGGACCTGCCGCCATCTATTCATTACGCGGCCCACAATTTGGCCCATCACTCATTAGTCAGCATGTAATTTGATGATTAACACCACCCAACTCAGCAGGTCTGCGAGAGTGCGGGGAACACAAAGGCGCCGGCTTCGAGGAACCAGGTTAGAGGCTGCCTTTGAAAGTGCTCTCCGAAATAATTGGTCACCGCTTTTCCTCGAGTGCTGGTGTCAACACGGTGGCGGGTCTCAGACGCGGCAGGGCCGGAAGACGCGCACGCACACTCAATAACACGCCCGTAGGTTGAGGGCCACAATATGATCTGACATTCCATCATACATCCCGGAGACAAAGGTCCGCACAGGAATGTGAAGTAAGACATTTTCTTGTTAATAAAGCATTGATCCGACGTATTGATTTTACATGACATGGCTTTTGCTGCGATTTTGCCCTCTTTTTTCTTTGCAGATAGTAAAGCTCTTCAAAATGCCTCGGTGTATGTGACATGGCAAAATTTCTAACTCTGTGATGTAAATTCTCTATGTGTAAAACCACTTCATAATCAAACCATTAATCATCAGAAGCTGTCAGCATTGACTTGGGGGACAATTTGTCATGTCTCTGCCCGGGGCCAGGACAAGGGGGTCAGGCGAGAGTGCAGTGCGTGCAGCCAGGCCGATGGGCCTCACCCAGCGACTTGGCCCAAAAAGGATTAGATAAAGTATTACATTTCTTGATGAGGGAACAAAAAGGGTGGCCCACTGTGCATTTCTAACATGTCAGGGTTTCTCCTCTTTCCCAGCTAATCACCATGACTGTTTGACTTAATGAATCGGCCTGATGAAAGGTGATCAGAAAAGATAGATGGGCGGCCACTATTGATTTCATGCAAATGGCCCTGACAGGTGATGGACGCTTTAATGCAAGCTTTCAGAAGCTTTATGACTTGTAATAACCATACACTCTCATTCTGGGAGAGACATTTTCCTATGTTTCAATTGAATTGATAATTCTTCTTCTAGGACTGAAAATACTTCAAAGCAGTATAAATAGGACACTACCTTTCACCTCCCACCTTGGCCCAGAGCAGCGTTCACATCCCGAGTGCACCGCCAAGAACGAGCCCGGCACACCACCGGCCGCGCCCAGAAGAGGCCGCACTGTTGCACCCTGCAGGTCCCCACTGCTGCCCCGCCAGGCCAGGCGCCACAAAGGGCGGGGGCGGGCATCAGTGCAGCCTGAAACCGCCCCCCGGGGGGGCTCAGCTCCCAGACGCCCGATGAATGTAACATTGGGAGAATTAGCAAAAACGGTCCTTGTCTTCCAACTCCAGGAGGAGTGGCAGGCGCTCGCGGTTCTGGAAGGTTTCTGATCACCGAGACTGGGGTTATGAGCGGCTGCCCTCCACAGAGCTGGCTGGCGGCCTTCCGAGGGCAGAACCGCACAGAACGCGGCACACTGCGCCTGGCAGGACCGGGAGCCGCGCAGCGTCGCTGGCAAATTCTGCAACCGGAGGAGAAAGCCCAGGACCCCGCGCGCACATCTAATAAATCCTCAGCGTGCCGAGTTTACAAGGCGAGGGCCCAGCCGAGCCAGGGCAAGGCTTTAGCACGTCCAGTCACAGAGCACCGAGCCAGGCCAATCAATACCACTTTCCTGTTTTAGAACTGGGTAATTATGAGGGGGAGAGATTGCCTGACCTTTCACCTGCACTGCATTACTTTGCTGATATTAAGATAAATTGCCTGATTTTGGGTAAACATATGCTGCAATTCAAACTGTCAGCACTGGTTTGCTCAGGAATAATTTGTATTGATCTCCCAGCTTCTTCCCAATTTTGCTTACTGACCTCGTGGATAATTAGAGAAGGAGCCTTGGGTGAGCTCAAGTCGGGGATGAAGAAGAAATATGAAGAAGAATAAAGCAAATTTGTTTTATGTTAATATTTGTAGGTCCTCCTGCCGCCCTCACATCTGTCAGCATCAGGAGAGCCGTAAATTAATGTACTTGGTTCCTGAGCAATTTATTCCAAGGAATTA
>NC_048223.1:127843930-127856430 GCF_002007445.2 Ailuropoda melanoleuca
GTGAGCAAATGATCGCACAGTGAAGAATGTTTCTCTGTCCTGCTGTTCCTCCAGATAGCTTTTCTTTCAAAAATGACTGTATAAAAAGTTGCATTAAAAATGTGTGGCCGCTGAGGACAAAACTGGCACTTAGCTCCCCCCCAGTACCTCGCGCCACCCCCCGCGCCCCCCCGCGCCGCCATCACTCCACCTCGAAAACATCATGCAAGGTCTGCAAAGGCCTGTTTTCTCTCCCTTTTTTAGGCTTTAAAATGACGCTAAGTTCTCCACTTCATCATCAACTGTCTCCTCCAAGCGCATTTCATCTATAAGAAATTCAGATGCTCGGGAAATTAAAATTTCAAAGATCTGCTGCAAAAAAAAATCAATGGGGCGAGATCAATGCTCATAGAAATTTCATGAACTTTGAACTGATCCGGGATGATGATGAGAGGTGCCTGGAGTTTCAGGCGGCTGACGGCTCCGCGTGCGGATGAAAAGCGGCCCATGCAGCAGAGAGGAGGGCCACGGTTTAGATGGGTTTTTGCTTTCATATTTTGTCCGACAAAAAAATTAATTTTTAGTCTATTTCAGTAACAAGCAAAAATAGAAAAAAAAATCTGCCTTCCCCACACGACGTGTAATACCCCCACTTCTTAAGAGCACCTAATGCTTTGCACATTAACGCGGCCACGAAATGAAATCGGTTCCCTTTGCAGCCGATTGCAGGTGCAAATTAATATTGTAAAATGAAGATCAATACATGGACAGGGCCAAATCAATACTGGCTAAATTATTGCTGCATTTTCCTCCTCATTCAAGATGAGTTGTGTTTTCCTCTCAAAGTCAATACTTTGCAGCTTTTCTCATTAATTTCTCAATAAATTTGGCAATGAATTTCAATCACAGAACTCGGCAGGGTGAGCCAGGCATTGTGGCGTGCCTGGGAAACACAAAGGCCACGGCGTTGTGCATCACTCACTGGGGGCGCTGGCCCCAGGAGCCCACCTGGGCCCCGGCCCGGCCCCGGGGGTGGGAGCAAACAGGAAGACTTCGGGTCACCCTTCGTGGACACTGAGCGGCTGACCCCAGGTTGCCCTCCCCAAAGTGACATGGCTTTCCCAGTGTCCCGGCCACGGGGCAGCTCCGACCCGCCCGGGGTCAGCCTCCAGCTCACACCGCCGCTACTCCAGCAGCCCCTCCAACCCGCCAGCCAAAGGGTACTTTCTGTAACCAAGACTTCTAAGGATGGGAAAAGTGCCACACTTGACTTCTAATTGGAAGTCAGGTGCCTCCTCATTCGTACGGGGAATATTGTTCTGGTATTCACACAGACAGCCCAGCCTGGCCTGTGCACAGGGACCCGCTTCCATTCACCACCGGCTGGCAGCGGATGGCAGCATTGTGATGTGACACCAAATGCAGAAAAGGGGACAGCTCATCTTCCTTGTTACCAAAATAATACCCTTGCTGACAACTACTGGATTGCATTCAAACAATTCTGTTTACATACCTCAAAGAATACATGGGATTGCAGCTTTTATAGTCATGTGGAAACTACACCTGCCCAGCCCAGCCCGGCAGCTAAGGAAAACGGAGTCACATGGCCTGTCAGCAGCTTTCTGTCCCCGGGGACAGGGAGCCTGGAGACAGACTCCCCACGGTGGCGGCTCCGGGATGGGGAAGGGGCACTGGCCATCCCATAAGCCTCCCCTCCCCTCACCGAGGCTGCTGGAACACATGTGAGCTCGCTGTACGTAAGCAGAGCCTGTAAGCAAGAGCAAGGGGGAGACCAGCCAATAAAAACCGCCCTCAGTACGAAAGGTCTCGCACAATCTGCCGTCCTTCCCTTACGAAAGGAAAGTCAAGTGTCCTAGCATTGCTAACTCTCTCAGAGAGGGTTTTTTCAAGAAAGGGTCTTAAAACCCAAACAGCAACACAGCGCTCTGCGGAGAGCCATCCCAGCAATGGATCTGCACACTTTAAACCAGAGTAAAATCTGCACACAGACACAAGCTGAAGAAGGAGCTGCGGAGGCAACGGCCCCTCCCGGGGCTGGAGGTGTGCCTGCTACAGAAAGACCCCCACTCCTGTGCTTCCAGAACCAGCCAGCGCCCCAGGGGCGCCCATGCCCAACCCGTCCACTCACGTGCTTGGGGTCCGTCCTCCTCCCTGAAGGTGGGGCCATCACCCTGTGTCACCGCGCCTGCCCCGCTCCGTGCAGGGTGCACAGAGATGCTCAGAAATGTAACAACGTGGGACTTCGTGAAGATACCAGAGCAACGCAGAAGGGATCACAACATTTTTGACTGTGAGAAGCCAAAGCGTATGTTAACGTTCCCCTCTGTGCACACAAAAACTTGTTCACAAATGTGTGGTGGCCGCATCGCCGTGACGCCCGAGCATCGCAAGCTGATGAACAGCTGAACGAGATGAGGTCTCCCGGAACAGGGGAGTAGTATTCAACCACGCAAAGGAACACCGCTCGGACACACGCTGTCCTGCACGCGGCCTCCAAACAAGACGCCGGGGGCAAGAGCCAGTCTCCCAACACCGCGAGCCGCAGGGTTCCATCTCCGTGAAACGTCAGGAGCAGCAACGCACAGGGACCGGACGTGGAAGTGGTTCCTGTGTTCCTGGGGGCCGGGGGTGGGCAGGGGGAGCGGGGAGCGAGTGCTGACGCTTGCACGGTTCCTTCTGGTGTGATCGAAGTGTTGAACGAACAGTGGCCGCCCACCCTTGTGAATACGCTAAAACCCACTCATGGTACAGTTTGGGGGGATTTTATGCTACACGAACTATATCTGAATAGAAACTAGATTTTAAATGAAGGTAAGGTGTCTAATCTGGATTAGAATATACGCACCAGCTCTCGTCTACCAAGGCGAATACCTGTCACAGTCTGAGTGCCGTCTCACGGTACGGGTGCTTTGGGCACTCGGGTGACGGAGGGAGGCCCACAGCCGAGTGAACACGGCAGACCCCAGCTGTGGGGAAGAGAAGGGGCCAAGGGCAAACGTCCCACTCAGCATAACGTTGCTTCCCAACGTGACTGACTGCCTTTCCGATCTCCATGCAGATTTCTCGAACTCCTGGTCAGGGACGGGAATGTTCTAAGGCAGAGCCTTTGAAGACCTCGCCAAGATTAATGTAAATCCCGGAATCCTGCAACCAGAGTCCTTGAACACAGGATTCTGGGTTATGTGCTCATGCAGAATAGTTTTGTGTCCACACAAGAGGCCCCCAAGTCCCCCAGTGTACTAGGACCAGAAGGCCTCTGTGGCCTCACGGGACCTCCCTGCCACCCTGGCCCCTGGCCACCCAGCCGCCATCCCAGACTTGCTCCGTCTGAGTTCACACTTGGTCCGCGCTCTTCCCTCTGCCTGGAAACACCCCACTCCCACTGCCCACGTCCAGGGCCAGCCTCCCCACACCATCTCTGTTGGAGGTCTCGCTCCAAGAAGACCCGAGTGCCTCCGCTGTCCCTTTTCTTACAGGACAGCACCTTTTGTGAGTGTTGATTTCTCTCCTACATCCTGTTCCATTCCCATGAGCCTCAGCGGCGGCGGGATTATAAATGTGGCTTACGCATCGTTTGCCCAGAGCAGCCCAGAACCAGGCGTCAGGCTGCCAGGAAGAAGACGGGGCTCCTTCCGCTGCTGAGGAGCCCACTGCCCAGTGCCACCCGCCCGAGCACCTGTGAGCCCGGAGGCTTTCCCTGGGCCTTTCCACCACGTGCAGTGCCTGCTGCGGGCAGGCATCGGGAAAACCCTGAACGTTCCAGACACCACGGCTAAATCCCAAATCACACAGACAGGAAGCTTTGACATCGTGTCCTTCAACACCATGTTCACCTTTAACATCATTCCTGTCAGGCATTTTCTGAGGGCAGAGGACAGTGATGGGGGTGGCTGCAGAATTCTTGGGCGGTGAGGACCAGGCGTGCCTGGGGACAGGTGGGTGCAGGGCTCCAGGCACAACAGGTGTTCACCACCACGGCACCCTGACAAAGCCCACGTGACCTGGGGAGCTGTCGTGGAGACTGTGACAACAGACTGTCAGCACGAGTTACCCCCACCGGCAGGGAGCCGCATGACGCAGCCCCCACACCTTGCGCACGTGCCCCTTGTTTTCGTGGTATTTAAACAAGTCAACCTCTGAATTAACCCCCATTTTAACTGATGACAAGCACTAGAGGCAAATTTACAGCCTTTAGCTGGGGAACACCCAGTAGTCCCATCCAAGTACATGGTGAAGTGTCCATCTGTGCCACGCCCGTCGTGAAGGTCCTGCTCCCACAGAAATGCTGGAGTGGCTTCCTTGGCCTCGAGGTTTATCCACCAGCCCAGCACCAAGGCGCCCGAAAGCTCATGTGGGACGTTTCTGGACTGGGGGCGTGTTCATTAGGAAAAGCACGAGCTGGTCTCCAAGACCAGCAATGGAGTGATTTTCATGGTAAAGCCTCTGGCTGCCCACCAGCGCCGGGCACGCAGATTCACAAGAATGGGGACTGTGGCGCTGCAGGCCGCCAGCCCCTCCCCCCCACTGTCCACGGGGCTGCAATGGGCAAGGCCAAGGGGTGTCCAGCCGAGGGTGGCCTCCTGGGAGAATAAGGGGTGACAAGATGGAGAAGGAATCCAGCAGAATCCCCCATATCCGACCTCCTCGGCGCCCTGATCTGGGTCTTCAACGGTCCTTGATGCTCAGAGTGGTAGAAGGCCCAGGCCCTGGGGTCCGCGTGATCAGGCAGTAGGACCTCCATGTGTGGGAGACATAGAGCTCACCTCATGGGGGCAGGGAAGGGGGCAACTGCCCAGGAAGAGAGTCACACAGACCCACTGCCAGGCCACACCTTAAAGGAACTTCCTCCGAAGGTGACTTACACCAACGCTTCCCGTGATCTGCACTGGCCCGTGTCTCAATGGGAGTTTCTGTATTTAAACTTTAACACAGTCTGTAATGAGTCTCGTCGAGCATATGTGCTGTAACACATGCACTCAGGTCCCTCGTGGAGCCAAGTTATTCCATATGCTCATTAAGAGCATTTCAAAACTTCTATTTTGGGGGAGGGGCATAGCAAACAGTCCGCATCACTGACTAACAGCTTTCCATTTTGTCGTTCTTATTGTAAAACCATTCTATGAAAGGAATTACTCATCTTGCATTTCCTACCATGAATAAGAAAGGCCCAACTGATGTGAACAGTAATTTTTTAGAGCTTCTGGGATGCACGTCTCAACACAGAACACGCATACGGACAGGTCTGCACACCTTCCCCCAAAACGAAGCAGACACGGGCCCTGAGCTGCAGCGGCCTCACCGTCCCCACGCCCAGCACACCGGAGAGAAACGCGCTCCCTGCCAGCTTCCAACCTGGGCCCTTCGCGTCCTGCCCAACGTCCACCGAATGGGTCTGTCAGGAGGAGGCCTGAGGCCTCCAAGACCGTGGTCAGCCGGAAAGAAAAACAAAACAGTAGCGTGGGGTTCCTCTTTCCCTTCTTCCCAGGCCACCGCGTGATCTAGTCCTTCTCTGGAGCATGACGAGAGGTGCAGCCCTGCGTGGCAGACTCTGCTGGAATGGTTCTGACGCCGACCTTCGTCTTCATCGTTGAAATCGTGGGTTTCACCGGCGTCATTTGTGTGATTTTATTTCTACGTTTATCATCTCTCCTTGACTCTGCACTTGGGTGGACTGCAGTCACTTTGCGGCACTTCTCCGTGGGGTCCCCCCAGTCCCTGCCCCCATGCCCTTCCCGAGTTGTTTTCAGAGGTGTGCCCGGCATCCTTGCCAACCGGAGCCTTGAATAAAACCTCGGCTCTTGGTCTCATTCAGCCCGTGACTCCCCTCCCCTGGGCCCACTGGGCAGGTGGGGAGCAGGACCGGGGACCCCGCCGGTGTGGGGGTCTGAGCGGGCGGAGGGGGCCAGGCCCATCTCCTCCGCCCATCCACATCTCGAAAATCACTGAGTGAAACCCGGATGACCCTTTTGTCCTTTGGGGAAGATAAATGGCTGTCTCCTCTTGGCTACATTTTGTCAGGTTTGGTGCTGGAGAGTCAATACCTTCACCTTGACATGGAAACTTTGTGATTTATCAGTCGGTTTCTCCTCCCGGGTTAGCATGGCCCCGGGAAGTGCAGCCAATCGGGGCGCCCGGAGCCGACTTTGGTCACAGCCACTTGGAAAACAACCACAGCCCCTCTGATGACAGACAAATGTGTCTTGTTAGCAACTGCCCAAAAGCGCTTGACTTGTACTAATAACAAAAAGGCCATGCTGGTCACCGTGGGTCCAAAGACGGAGCACCCTGTCACCAGCCTGGTTGGGAAATTAGCAAATAATGTTCTTTTCCTTGATAAATGGGTGACAGCTCCCTCTCACCAATCATTTTTAACATTTTGATGCATGCCTATGATCCCACTGGAGGAGCAGAAAAGTTTACTGGCCCTCAATTTTCAGATGATGAATGGAAGTCTCTAAATGTGCGATTTCTGTATGAGGTATAGTTCATTTTAAGCAATTCTAGTAAATGGGTGTCACTGATCAGGACAAATAGTCTGCTTGTGCAATAGCACAAGCGGTGTGTCTCATTCTCCAGGCCTCCTTCGAGACAGGAGAGCAGGGGACAGCAGTGACCCCGGGAGCCCTCACAGCCCCACTCCCCAGGAGGGTGCGCACGCCCCTCACCCACTTAGCGTGCCGGCAGACGAGCGGCTGGCTCCCTGGTGTCACGCTGTACCACACAGAGCAGAGACACTGGGTGTGCGCCCTCCCTCCCCCCGCGGCCCTGAGGAGCCCTGCAAACAACCGTCCCGGGCAATGGGCAAAGATCTGCCCTGTCCTGCCAGGCGGCGAACAAATGACCAACGCCGGGGAGGGCTGGGTGAGATCACGGTGGAGGAGCTGTGTGCGGCACGGACAGCTGGCCCAGCGCCCCAACTCTGGACAGGTCCGGACACGCCCTGAGCCGAACACACCGCCCCACCTAGCCCTCCTCACAGAAAGCCAGAGGTCTATCCACCAGGGACGGTGGCCTCCCACGGACACCCTCCAACCCGGGGAGAGGAACCGTGACACCCACCCGTGGGGCCAACAGAGAAGAACAGACAGGGACCAGCCAAGACCCACCGGGCCTCACCGGCCAGGGCAGGCCGCTCGACGGCCGGAAGCCTCCCCAAACTCCAGGGCCCGCAATTACAATATTCGTTTCTCCACCAGGCCCACATACGTGCTCAACAATTTGTAACTGCAGCAAGCAGCGGCTCACGCTGAAGAGAAGCACAGCGTCTAGTCAGGCACAGTGAAACCAGTGTGACTTGCGGGGGCCATCGGGAGTCCTTTGTGCTGTGGCTACAGGGGTCTGTTTGAAGAGCGCAGGCCTGGGGACAGCTCGTTGGTGCCGGCCGTGGTCGGAGGGCACTATTGACTCCACAGCGTGTCACTGTGCTGTTGACAGAATCGCATCTGAACGCACACAAAAGATCTTTAAAACACTTCAGAAACATGAGTGCCTTTCAAGGGGGTGACGTGAGGCGGGGGAGAGCGGGGGAAGCCTGCCAGAGGCTACGGGAGGCCCTGGGCGAGGAGACGCTCCCCCCACCCACCCAATGCCAGGACAGCACCTGAGGACAGGGCCACCCCCGCCTTGACATGCCCCCATTTAAGGCACACTCTAACACACACACACACACACACACACACACACACACAGTATCGGAAAGAACACAAACGGTTAGCAATTACTGGCTGAGTAATGATTTTACAAGCCGGAAGCTGAATGCACGTCTTTGTGCAGAAAATCATCATTTTTATGTCCCCGTCTAGGAAATGCCTTGCAGACCTGAGCTGGGCCCGCGCACAGCAGCGAAGCCGCGGCCGCACGCACTCTGGACGTGTTGACCATCAACTGCCAGTATCTTGGTGAGGGACTGGGTTTGGCCATTGGCAGACGACATGTTGATTCCTGGTTATTTGTGATCATTTCTTTAAACGAGCAGAAGAGATCTCTACCATGAGGGTGGGCCAGCCAAGCATTCAGGAGCAGGAGGTCAGCCGTGAGCCCCCCGCCACAGGCTGCACCCCCAAATCCTGTGGAATGATGCCTGAAGGTGAGCCACTGGTGGCCGACCAGCCTCGGCTCTTTGTGGAACAGGAAACGCTTCTGCCACGTGGACGCTCTGAGAACGCAGCGATACACTTGTCGGGCACACCTCACACCTGGAAACGTGTCTTCAGCTAGTTTTCGTTCTAACGTAATTCCACTTAGAAGCATACAGATTCCAATTTGTCTTAATCAAGTAACACGGTGATGCCTATATTCTAATTAAAAAAATAATTTCTTGTATTGCTCTTAACAATTTGATGTGTTTCTCCTGGTGAAGTTATAAATGTGAAACTGCTCAGTTCGCCCTTTAACATGAGTTTCTCAGGTAGGACGATTTGCCAAGACTATTTCAATTATTATTAAACAAGCAAACGATACACTATTCGACAAATATTAAAACAAGCATTGCGCTCAGTTATTAATTTGCACTATTCACTTTTAAATGCAGCAAATATCTCATTAATTTAATTTTAGGTGCCCACCCGTTTATATTGCATTTTACAGTCTAAAAGGCAATTTACTATTAACTGGCAATTACATACAGAGTGATTGTTAATTCTGTTCCTAAGTGCTAGCCGCTTGAAAATTGTTCTCTCTCTCTAATTTTTGACCTTCTTACAACAGGGGTGAGGCACACTGGGAATACAAAGGACTAGTATGGAAGAGCCGGACATGTCATTTGTGACTCATTCTTTTAATTCACCGTGCTAATCAACTGAGCGGCTGCTGCCTCCCAAGGTAATTGTGCCTTTAGAGTAGTTGAAAGCAGCAGGCAGAAGGGTTTGGATGGATCGGCTTGGCCGGCCTCCCCTTCCCAGGGCGGGGGCAGCAGAGAGCACCCGCACCGGCTCTGGGTTGACTAATCGGGTCTGGTTCTGAAAAATCTGGTGTTTCTCAGATCTCTGTAAACAGATCATTTAGGCCTTTTGCCTCTGGCGGGCGGGGCCCCTCCTCTGCGCACAGGTCCATTATCTCCAGGCCGGCTGCCTAGGCCGGGAAGGTTCCATGCGAGGGTGTCCCGGCAGCCTCCGGGACTGATGGGAGCCAGATGCCCAGGGGACGGCGCCCTCCCTGAAGGGGCTGCATGCCCAGGTCCTGACGTCCAGAAGGGCTGGCTCAGTTTTCAGTGGGGGCAGTGCAATTCCCCGTGATTGCTTCATTGTCCCCATCAATTTCAGGGCAATGCAAATCAGACAGAAGCTTCCAGGTCAGACAGGTTATGACCCCACCTTTCCTTTGCTCCCTGAGAGTGTACGGGCCCCCGTATCCCTTACACAGCGTTTGAAATGTATATTCCCGTTAATGATTGGGGTGTGGGGAGAGGCGATATTAGCCTCCCACTAGGAAAGGCTGAGCTCACTGAATGGCTTCATTGAAACGCGCCCATTCGTGGGAGAACGCTTGAGGGAAGAAATCCCCAAAGCCTTGGGCAGCAGGGACCCCGCACCAGGGTCCCCAGAAGCCCAGTCAGCTTGGGGTGCACGCGACGTCCACAGCAGAAACGGAAGACAGCTTCGGGCCGGCGGGAGGTGGCTGGCACTCACCGAGCGATCACCCTCACCCTGAGCAGGGAGGAAGTGAGCACCCCTACCCGTGGAGTAGAGGAGACCCCCGGCCAAGAGAGGCGTCCTGCACAGAGAGCCGCCCGACCCTGGCAAGGCCACACTACAGGCCCCGCGCCCGGGACCGCCGCCGGCCAGTGACAGACGCCCCGCCCTCGCTCACGGTCAGTCTCTCTGGCGCCTGTTTCCCAAGCTCAGCCTGGCCCCTCCTGCTGTCAGCGGGCAGGGCAGGGAAGGTGCACGACCGGACCTTCCTGCCATCGTGTTCTTACAATGGCCGCTGACCACCCCTGACCCCAAAAAAGCCCGCAGCTGCAGAGGTCAGACTGGGAAAGGACCCCCTGAAGGCACTGGCCGAGGGCTCTAACCAGGGTGGGCAGACTAAGCGGGAGAAGCCCATTGTGCGCCCGCTCCCCTGCAGATGGGGCAAGTACATCTGGCCACTCTCGGACACGCTCACCGCAGTGCCCTACACCAACCAGAACGCTCCGGTCCTGTGGCAGCCAAGGGCACCCACACACCACGTGGCTCGTGAGCGGATAATAAATGTCTCCTCCTTGGAGGGACTGGGGATCCTGGTGGCTGTTACCCTGTCTACAGAAGGTACTGCTTTCTGCATGCCCACCTTGGACAGACAGTGCCCCAAAGTTCTCCCTGACCCCCACAAAACCCATGGGGGAGGCTGAGGAGTGAGCAGAGCTCAGCGGCGTCAGGAGGCACAGGGTCCAGGTCCCTGGTCCAACAGTGGGCAGAGTGGAGCCTCCACGGAGCAAACTCACAAGCCAGAGGCCCTCGGAGGTGTCGTACCCACACCAGGGAGCACAGAGTGGGGTGTGGAAAGCGCACAGGGGCACGACTACAGCTCGCACACGAGGATGGGCTCACAGTGGGTACGGGACACCCAGCAGGCACAGGACGGGACTCTGGCCGCACCTCCCAGGGACCCAGCCCCATACTGCACTGGCCGCACAGTGCTTGCCTGTTGGAGACATATGAGTGCTTATTAGATACCCCACATTGCATAACCCTGTTTTGCATGAGACACACGGGGGCCTCGCAAACTGGAGGAACTGCCCTTCTCAGTCTCTGGGTCTTCCCAGGAAGCCGAGAGCATCTGGACACTGGCAGTGGGCCCAGGGATGTTCACCCATAGCTTTTTTGCTACGCCCACTTTCCCTTGGTTCCTGGGTGGTTCTGGGCTCCTGGGAGCATGTGCCGGTCCCACGGGAGAAAGCGGCCCATAGCGTGGGCACCTCTCTCCCACCTTGACCATCTGGCAGGGTGTGGCGTTTTGGGGAGGACGACAGAGGAGGAAACTGCCCCCGCTGAGGACCCCAGGTATCCCTGGCGGGCAGGCTATTGAGGGCCTGGGTGCCTCTGGGGACAACAGCCATGGCTCTCTGAGAGGACCCAGGTCAGCACACCCCTGAGCTGATGCTGGGCCTGTGGGAAGTGGTAGTGGAGGAGTTTAAGTTTTCCACTTCCCACCCAAAGCCTCCTACAAGGGGCAGTGGGTGAGTGACCCCTCCTCCCTCCTCAAACTCCTAAGTGGAAGGGACCTCCGACCCCCCACATCCACCCGCCTGGTGGACGGAGAGGCCCGCATCCCAGGGGGAGCCCAGACCCTCTCCAGGACGTCCTGTAGCCGGCACTGCGTGTGGTCAAGGCCGCAGCCCCAGCCCAGGCTCCGGGCATGGAACCCCTGCCCCGCCCCCTCACCGCACAAGCACATCGAGGCCACAGCAGGAGAGAACAGAGCCTCCCTGTCGCCCACGTGGGGTTGCAGCACGTGCCGCCCATCAGTACAGACCTTCTCAGGTCCTAGAGCTTGGCAGTTGGCTAGGACCGAAAATCAAAACCCAAAGACGCTCTGAGTTTATCGATGGTGTTTCTCAATTCCACCTCGGACAAATGGTGTTAACGCAGTGCCTTGTGGGCAGAGCACGGTGTAGGACCACTCTGAGAGAACGTGCCATTTCAGAGGTGACCCTTTCTGGTGACCCAAGTTTGAGACCCTCGCAGAAAACGGGTCCTCTTTTAGAAAGAGCAGAGGGCCTGGAGCGGACACCTGGCTTCCGTCAGCGGCCCATCGATTACAGCATGTGTGGCACATGTGCTTGGGCACATGACGTGTGCTTCATCTCTGAGTCCCAGTGTGTGCAAATGACGGCAGCACCACGAGCAGCCATGCGGCGATAGCACGGGCACCCAGGGCCGCCCACCACGGACCAGGCGCACGGGCAGCTGCCCAGCGGAGACCGGAGTTGACCTGCTACTGACAAGCCCACCACCTCGCTCCACAGGTCCGAAGCCAGGGGGCCCCGGGTGCGGGGAGGGGCCCGAGAGCTCACGGCCTGTCAGGGCTGCACCTGTCCACAGCATCGCCGACTCGGACGAGGCTGCAGAAACCGTGCACCCCACTGACCCAACCCTCGGGCCGAGGGGGCCTGGCCTGTCCTTAAGGGGAACCCGCCTGTGCAGGCTGTTCCTGGGAGGAAGCATCCCCCACTTGGGCACTGAAGTTGGAAACATGAACTCACCGGTGTAGACAAACCGCCCAGGAGCACCTTTACAGAACTGCTTGGATTTGTAGGACAGGGTGACTTCAACGACTCCAGGAATGTGCCGTGGCGGGGTCTGCACCCGGATGGCGTGGGGGGTGATGAGCTGCGAAAACCACACGTGAACAGGCTTTCAGAGGCGCTGGCCAGGGAGGGCGGGTGCTCGTCGGTGGGACACAATTACCAAAATGAGCACAAATTGGCCCATCATCCCGGAATGCTCCCTCCTAGCTGTCACCCAGAGCCCGGGGATCTCCAGTGTTCCTTAAGAAAAATATCTGCAAACGATCCCGGG
>NC_048223.1:127861430-127878930 GCF_002007445.2 Ailuropoda melanoleuca
ACTTTCCTGCGTGAGCATCTGCGTGGCTCGTGAATTCGAGACCTCAGTGTGGAGGATTTGCCTTAAAACGGTTTAGTTTTATGGGCTTTTTGCGATTTAACCACGCTGTTTTGTTTGCAATTCACTTTTCAAGAAAAACGAAACAGAACAAGAACAGCTCACATTAGTTTCTCAACAATTCACGTGGGTCAGAATCTCATGATTAGTGGGAAGAGTTTTGGTCTAGAGGACGAGGATTTTATTTTACCAGGTGTGGGATGAATCGTGGGGACGTGCGTGAGTGAGGGGTTTGGGGAGGCCCTCTGCGTCTGAGCATTTCTGAACCCTGACTCCATGTCGAAGACCACCACCCCGTTGCCTATCAGTCTTAGCAAAATTCTTCTCTTTGAACGAGCAGAACAAGAAGTCAGCCACTTGGAAGCACCTGGTACAAAACATTTTATGCTGTGTTTTTTTTTTTTTCTCATTCCCTTCACCCCGCCCCCACCCACTCCATCCAGGGACAGGAAATGGTCCTCGAAGTCTGTTCTGAGCTGATGGGCCCCCAACATTACACCCACCGAAACGTGCAGAGTATCTGGGATGACCTTCGGGATGGGGGCTTAGGACAGCCCAAATAAAACCAAATAAATTAAAACTGCAAGAAAAGCTCCAAGCAAAAGAAAGCTTAGAAACAAACAAACCGATAAAGTGAAGCCCATGGCAGGTGAGGCAAGTGAGGCCCCCCCCATAACGGGAGAGGGGAAGGAGAGGCCCCCAGTGGCGGCCAGGCCCACATGGGGGCCGCAGACCTGGGAGGGGCCCCTGGTGAGGGCAGCGCGACATGAACCAACATAAAGGATGGTGCAAAGAAAAAGAAGCATTGCAAATAAAAAAAGACATGTAACATGTGTGCCTACCATTTTCCAGATAAGAAGGGGCCGTACCTTCTGACGGGTCTAGGCGGCGGGCCCGCCGCCCGTGTTTGGAGTTGTTGTGCACAAACATGTTGTCGGACACGGCCAGCACGTGGCCGTCCACGTTGACTGTTGTCGACACAACAACCTGCAAAGACGAAGCGCATGTGAAACGAGCTGGCGGAGGAAAGACGGAAGCCGCCGCCAGCACCGCCGCGTGCACCGAGCGAGCTGCCCGCGCTCCGACGCCTCCCGGCCGCCAGCGCCCCAGCTTTTTGGCGAGTGGGGGTGGGTGGGCTGTTTTGCTCTGTTTTGACTCAAGATTGCTGCTCTTCAAAGCCCGCTACACTAATTACAGTTTAATCTCCTATTATGCTAACAAGTGAATTCAATTCAGAGAAATATTCTTCTAGCCATTAGCTTCAGAAACACCCCTCCAGCCGCTCATTTTAAAGCTGCTGTTTTGATTGATCTGTTCACATATTGATTAGATAGTTTATCTAATTAAAATTAGTTCACTTGAGACTGTCATCCCTTGAAGAGTGGTGAGGATTCAGAGTGCCCAAAAAGGGCTTCCTAAATCAGAAGCACTCCGGCTACCCCAGCCCATCAGCCGTGATCCCTGGGTCCATCTGACAATCACATCTAACGTCTGGTAACGAACTTTCCCGCGTCTGAAAAGACTGAGCTGTGAGTAGTGACCACGTCTTCAATCCAGAACAAGCATCCTTTCTCAAGTTCCCTGCGGAGGCTGGCAAGGACCCTGGTGCCAACGGAAGGACCCCTTCCACTGTGGACAGCCTTGCCGACCCCAGGCGTCTTTCCAGGCCGCCCAGAAATGGCACCTTTTAATGGACTCGGGAAATGGGAAGTACTACCCAGCCTTAAGATTTTTCTTCAACAGAGGGGGGCCCATGTGGTCCATTACTTCCAGAAAAGCTGATATGAGTAGCAAAGACACAAGCCCTGGTTTAGTCTGGGTTTCACAGCAGGACTCGTGTGGCTGGAGTCAGCTGTAGGGTGCAGGGAGCCCGGCCTTGGCCACGCATGGGCAGTGGTGAGGGCCACTACCAGCTCAGGCAGCACAGCCCCGGAGAGAAACATGTGGCTGGACAGGAGAAGAGGGAACCGGGAGGGTTCCCAGTCCACAGCTGCTCCCCCCACCTGCTCTGCATATGTCCAAACATGCCATGGAAAACGACTACGGAAAGCCAAAGCTACAGTGGACCTTGGTTAACGGAAACTGGTTCATCCATGTAGCCAACGTACCCACCAATGCAGGACATTAACACCAGGGGCAACTGGGAGGGAGGCTGCCCCCAGGGGGTGCGTGGGAATGCCTCGAACCTTCCATGGATTCTTCCCAAAAGCCAAAAACTGCTCTTTAAAAAACTAGTCTGTTAGAGGACCCTCAGGTGGCTCAGTTGGTTAGGCATCCAACTCTTGATTTCGGCTCGGGTCATGATCTCAGGGTGTGGGATCAAGCCCCGCCTCAGGCTCGGTGCCCACCAGGGAGTCTGCTTGAGATTCTCTCTCCCTCTCTGCCCCTCCCCCCCAAAAAAATTCTGTTAGAAAAAAATAAAGTATCAAAAATAAATCGCTTTTTAAGGATTAAAAAAGGTCAAAGCTGCATATATATATATATATATATATATGCATATGAATACATGTGTAATTGATTTTTTCATAAAAAATCTCTGGCCCCACAGGAAGATTGTGAAGCAGGGGCCATACCCACTGTACCCCCCAAAACTCCCTCCCAGGGGCAGCTCCCTTGATGCTTCTTTCCCGGGTGGGCCTCACCAAGACTATTGCAGTCTCACAGTATTGGGCCCCTCTGAGCCTCAAACACTGTGGGTACCACCATCGGCGTCCCCACGTCCAGCCTCAGACATGTCATCATCTTCTCATCAACGGCTGCCCACCCATGGGGCAGGCGTGTGCGGTGCCCTGGCAGCCTCTGCCCCCAGGATGCAGGGCTCGGGAGGACCCACACCATCCCCTGAGCAGCAGGCTAGGCCACGGAACGAATGCTGAGCCACAGACTTGACCCTCTTCGAGTTCTTAGACCACGATACATTAAAGAAGAAAGAAAGGTAAAAATAAAAATAAAAAAAGGACACTGTCTTTGCTCTGCCATCTCTATATAGGTCAGCCACCCAGGGAAAAGCATGTGGCTCCCCAGAGGGAGTGGACAGCTGGGTTCTGCTCCTTGGCCGGGGCCAGCCCCGCAGTGCGCCTACGGGAAGGTGCTGAGTTTCCGAAGCCAGCTGGAAATTCTGTGTAAGCCCTGCCAAACTCTTAGGTCCAGTTCAACCTTCTGAGAGGCGGGATGACGAGCTAAGGAGCAGAGCAAATCCTTCTAATAACTGTGGGCCCACTCGCGACTGATGGCGTGTTGGCCAATGGCGAGACAGTGTGCACCCTCCACTCCGCTCTGATGGGCAGATAACCACTGTCCAGCCTGGCGCCAGAAAGTGGAGGCAGGCCCAGCTGTTTACAAGAGACACAGTCCCCACCTGCAGAGCATGACCGTGGACCAGCCCACAGACCCTTCTCTGATGGCCCAGTTGGCTGTAAAGACAAATGTCACATGTCCTAAAGGACTGGAATAGAAGTTAAATTTCTAAAGATGACCTTGAGTGGTTTGATGGTAAGTCATCCAATCTAGCATTCATTCTTCTCTGGTTGGTAGGGACTAGCAGCAATTCTGTGTCCCAGCCCAGAATATTTTTATAATTATGATCAGCAAAATAATCCATTGTGCATGGAGTACCTCTCACCCTGAAGTAACCTCTTAATCATTCACAAAGGCAAGAAAAATAAGCACTCAGTGATAACCCATCCAACGCTCTACCTTCTCTCCTTGGGATGAAATCCTCTTTAACAAACCAGAATATGAGTTAGCCTGCATCCAGGAACATGGTCTAGCAATTAGGCATGGGTGTAAGGAAGCAAGAACACATCAACCCTGAGGGAAAGGAAGCTGAGCTGGGAGAACATTCTGGAATTTGTAGAGGCCCTCATCAAACAGGTGCAGCTCCCCTCATGAGGAGGGCCCAAGGTCTTGTGCCTACCCAGCAGGCTGCACTGTGGCTCTGCCCCATGAAAACTCCACCCATCGATCCCTAAAAGAAGACCGTTGGGCATGGGCTCCAAGTTCTCATCAATTGTGCATGGCTACGTACAGCTGAGGAAATGGGCTCCAGATGAACAAACATATTTGAAGAGATTCTGAAACAGTCCTTCTGAAACACACCTACGAGACTCACCGTGGCTGAAAGTCCGAGGGAACCCAGCTTAACCTGCAGCTCTGAGAACTCGGACTCCCAGGTACCTGGCAGCCCAACGCAGAGGCCGGGCGTGGCACACCGCCCTAAGAGGTGCACCTTATAAGCCAAGGTCACGTTTTCGGAGCCCAGTCCAGTGTGCACAGACTCGGTGAATCTGGCGTACTGAAGAGGCTGAATCATTTTTAAAGTGATGTGATTTAAATATTTTATCAAATGAGCCACTTCTGGTTTGCTCCCAAGCCCCTGGAGAACTAGAGACTATTTTCTGAACAATCGCGACATCAGAGAATTCAAACTTCATGTTCAAAGTCCGGACCGTGGCCCGCGTGCCTTTGAGAGATGTGTACCTGGAATCTCCGCATATCTCGAGGGTTGCCTGCATTCTTCAAACAGTTCTGATTGCACTTGAGGAAAAACTTTAGAAAGAATCTATAAAAATACAAAAAACGGATATGTGTTAGGGTCACGAGACAAACTCACAAACTTCAAGAACGATACTGTTGCGCAGGCAGTGGGGGACGCAACCCGCACCGCGGCTCGCCGCCTGTAGGGGGCGGTACCGAGAGACGACTCTGGAGGCGCGGGCGCCTCTGGGCCTGACAGCCAGCACAGGAGATGACCACAGACTTCCATCTGTCTCGACATTACGGGTCTCTAAGCTTTATGACAAGAGCTGCGACTTAGACTGGCCATCCCTTGCCTGGACCTTTGCACAGTGACCACTGGGGAACTGTCCAGCCCAGACGGGGCTGCCAGCTTTGGCAGATAAAACAGAGGATGCCTGATTACATCTGAGCCCCGGATGGATGACAAAGTTCCTTAGGTTCTCACATCCCAAAGCGTCCCTAGCCTCAAACACCGCTGTTTAGCCATAACGCCAACGGAACTGGACGTGCCCAACTTAATCTGGCAGCCTAAGCCCGGAAAACACCACTGCCCAGGTAAACAGACTTTCCAAGACAAATTTTTTAAGTTACAGTGGGCGCAACTCTTAAGAGAGGATTTGAGGGTGTTTGCTAAGGATTGCAATGACTTCTGTGAAGGGTCTACCTGTGTTTTTGAGGAAATAACCAGTGATTCTGATACGGCAATGAAGATGTGGCTCAGGCGGAGAGCAAGGAGAAGCAGCCCCCAGCCTGGGCTCGGGGGCGAGCGCCTTTCTATTTCCCGCCAAGCCTGCCCTTGTGCTTTGAGGCATGAAGATGCAGGGGTCCTGACAGTGTGTTGAGATGCTGTGACAAAAACCTCATCACACTGTCCCCTCCATGCCCGCATGCTCGGTGACAAGGACAGAAGCTTTGGCTCACAACGTGAGCACGTGGGCGCTGGGCACGGGGGACGCGGGTCTCTGGGCCGACATACGTGCCCTCTTCCGTGTCTGCGCGTCCTGTCCGGCCAGGCTACCAACAGAGCTCCCCTGGTCTTTTCTGTCCACATATCGCCCGTCCTACTTGAGGATCACTCATTTTTCATGAAGTTGCACGTGATTTCCTCGAGCTCAACCTGACGGTCAAGGTTCCTTGTTGACAACTATCATATCAGAAAGCAAAAAAGACCCCGCGGACGAAGATTCGTGTCTCTAGCTGCATCCCCAACGTGTCCCGGCGACTTCTCTGCACAGCCGGAGAACAGCCAAGGGACGGGGAAGAGGAGAGCGGCCACGTCGTTCAACGTTCTTGCACAGCACCAGGCCGCGCCATTTTAGGCCAGAACTGACATCTTTTATTAACTCCCTCACCTCCACGCTCAGCTCGCGGCGCCCCAGCACCATCTGCCAGCGGCACACAGTAAGTTACTTGATATTCCTCCCACCGATTTTGCCTAACAGCCCCGTGCAATTAAGCCGCACGCGCTCTGCAGAGAGGGAAATGAGACGCACCTGCGGCCGCGTGGCGCTGGCTGCACCGGGAAGGCCTAACAAGGTGAGGGCGTCGCAAAGTTATCGTCCTGTCAGGCAATTAGGGCTGCACTTTGGGGACAGCCACATGGCGCAATTATGCCACACGTTACCGCCCGGCTAATCTTCCGAGCAGGCGCCGGCCGAGCGGCTCTCCTCTGCACAGAGCCGTCTACGGGAGCTTTTGTCCTGGGAACGATTTTTCTTTTGCACCCTCCCCTCGCCCCCTCCAGAGGAGGTTTCTTTAAATTCCTTGATGTCAAAAAAAAAATTAAATAAATTCCTTGATGTCTTTTTAGGCAGTTCACCCTTTACCTCTAAGACAGCAGAGCGTGTGCTGAAGGGGGTCTGACGGGGGTGGGGGTGGGGGGGCAGGGCCCGGCGCTCTCGGGCCTCGACTACCACTGGCACACAGCCGGGCACTGGGCCGCGAGCACCTCCGCGTTCTCGGGGCCTGGCTTGGGCACAGGTACACGCGCTGATGTGGGAGGTGGCCCTGGCAGTGTTGCCTCGATCCCAAGTGTCTTGTGAACCGTGGACACGCATGGCCCCGGGGCCAGGACCCCCTTCATGCGCTCTGGTCCCAGTGACACGGACCCCGTACCGTGCCACATCGAGGGCCGGAGACAGGGAGCGTTGGCCAGGAGGAAGAGGAGCCTCGTGCTGACTTTCCCGCCTTGTCTGGGTCGTGTTGAAGCGGTGGAGTCCGCGAGGCCTCTTCCTAAGGCGGGTGGCACGGGAGAACCAGTGCGGGGCCGCTGACGCCGGAGCCAAGCAGGGCCGGCGCCGGGGGCGCAGAGACGCTGGTGCCGACGTTTGGGGGGTTTGAGGTCGCTGGGTGCCCTCCACGTGAAGTCAAATGGTAATTCTCATCCTTTTACTCAATTACCCTGTAATTGGCTTTTTTCCTAAAAAATATCTGACAACCACTTTACATATCTCCCTTCCAGAGTCTGGTACACAAAGGATTTAATACTCTTGTTATGAAAGGAAAAATCTTTCCTATGTCAGAAAATCTTTGGCTTTAACACCAATAAACTCTTTATTACTGCTAAACATGGATTTGCTGCTCGATGGCAAAGAGGCGATAAAAATCCGAACCTGTCATTAGTACATTATGCTTAATTGTGTACAGTGTGCTTCCCATCACATCTGTTGGCCCATCATCAAAATGACCATTATGTACACTAATTCCCTGACCCTGTCTTTATTTCCCTAAAGAGCCATCAGCTTTCACAGTAGGTACCAGAGTAAATCAAGCTTGAAATATGGGCTTTATTTACTTGTTTCTCTCAGGCAGGAGGGAAGGCAGCAGCCCAGGGCAAACCGCTGCACATCCGTGGAAACTCCCCAGTAATATTCTGCTCAGAGACCGCACACACTCCTGGAAAGTTCTCAGTAGCGATTAGAAGGGGGGAGAGATAGGATCTCATTACTTTGGAAACCAGGTTTCGGCCTGGAGAGCGTGTGGGGATTCACAGAGGAGGCCACACGGGCGACCCCGAGGGCGCACAAGGGTGGGTTCCGGGGGCCACCGCCTCCCGGGCACCAGCACCTGGGAAAGTGGGCGCAGGGCTGCAGCTCCAGCCACGGCACCTGCGGTCCGCACTGCAGAGCCCCGGGCAGGCCCTCACGTCTGCGGGGACCTCGACCCAGCAGAGCCCAGCCACGGCTGCGCCCCCCAAGCCAAGTGAAGCTCGGTCCTGGCTGCGTCCGGACCAGAGGCTGCGGTGCCCACGGAACCTCGAGGCGGCGGGCGAGGACCCCATGAGCGGGGCCACCGCAAGAAACGGGATCAACCATTTTGACGGGAGCCCACCCTCAGCATCCCCACAATAAGGGGCAAGCCCCCACCGCAGTCACTCATTTCAGAGTATGCTCCACTTCTGTGTGTTTAAGCTATGAATTAGTTCATTTATATTTACTTTTATGAAGCTGATTAACCAGAGCTTCTCTATCTGATGAAAATCATTTTAATTGTAGTGTTAGGCTCCTGTGTAATATCCATTACATTATGAACTGTTTAAATTCTACACGGGCATTGTATAAATTGGCCCTTTGTGTGCGCGTAGGCAATTAGGACAAACAGCTCTCCTTTAAACGGCTGCACAACTTTGTGGTGGTGTTCAGGACAATCAGAAACAAAGGAGGCTGCTTAATTGTAATTTAATGGAATATCAAGGAGTCCGTGGCATTAGACGCTGGCAACGGAGAGCAGGAGAGAAAAATTAACTGCAATTATGTTTGATTAAAGCTATCCTTCTCAATAATCAGCAGTCCTGACAGGCCATGGGGCTCTCGTGGGTTCCAGGATGGCAAAAGGTGTTGAGCAATATTAGGGCCAATAAAGGGGATATTAGCATAGCTAATTACAGCCCTGCAAAACCTGTAAAGGGGGCCTCTGTGTATTGTAATGTGTGAAATAATTGGACAAGGCCGTTATCAATTACATAAGGAATGAATTTGGTTTGTCAGAGAAAAGCTGATGAGATGCATTTCATCTGACACCATTCCCTTCCCTCATGTTTCCCGTAGCTAAGAACTTGCCCACTTGTATCAAAAGCTGCAACTTACCGGTGGCCAAATCATGATAAAATTATCTTGCCTGCAAGTGTTAGGTAATTAATACCACTCGCCCTCACCGCCGTCCCTGCACTGCTGCTTCTCCCCTAACTGAAGCCACTAGTCATGTAATAATGATTTTTTTCCCTCTGGTCAAAGGAGAAATAGATCGTCTCCTCAGAAATGCAGTGGGCTTGGCGTGCGCACCCTGGCGATTGAGGAGAAAAAAGGAACTTTGAGCAGTTTTAATTGCTTGCCTTTTGCACGTGGGTATCACTTGTTTGAAATTATCTCCTCTCAGCATTTCGGGAATCCTATATGCAGGGATTTTTTTTTAATTTTTAATCACCAAGTCTTAGACTCTTCCGCAGCTTGGTCTCGCCCGTGCTTGAAAACGTGAGCGACAGCATGCGGCAAGGGGTGAGCCCGACAGGCCGTCTGAGGAGTCCTCAGCCCCCACCTGAGCACAGGCTAAACGCCGGGCTCAGAGCAAAGAGCTCGGGCTTGCGACAGGCCCCCCCCCCCACGTCTCAATTCCAGCCTCTGTCCCAGCAGGCACGGCCTCCTCTTCTGGTCCTCCACTATGGGCAATATGGGAAATTTGAGTCAAGAATGAAAAATACTGATATCATTTTCTGGTGGGGGAGGGGGGATCAGGGGGTGCTCGCCTCTCCATTTTAAGGCTGAGCTCTTAATAAGCAGCAAATGAAGACGGCCATGGGTAGACCTCCGTGTCATCAATCAGAAAACCCAAAGCTTCCATGTGTGAATCATGGCGCTGACAGCTTCCGGAGGTTCCCAGAGAACCCCATTCCAGACCAAGCCCCACGCTTGTAGTTCCCGAATCCAGAACACAAAACCAGGAGGCTATTTTCATAACGTTGACTTGACGAGAGAGTGTGGGTTACCAAGCAGAAAATGCAGATGGCAAAGTCCCCACCCACTGGGGGTGGCCAGGGGCTGGGAACAGGAGTTTGGGCGGAGGGGGGCAACACCTCAATGGCCTAGGGTCTCCTTTTGGTGGCGATGGAAGTGTCCGGACCCACAGAGGGGTGGTGGTTGCACAATCCTGGGAAGGTACTAAACACCCCTGAATTGCGTACCTTAAAACGATTAATTTCATGTTCTGTCAACCCACAGCGACTCACCCCAGCCCCCAGTCCCCACCCCGACGTGGAGGAGTGCGTGGACGGGAGCAGGGGCCTCTCGGGGAGTCGGGGCTGTGGCCACCGCTGCGCTCTTGAAAGGAAACAGTTAAAGAGTCAAATTAAAAGATAGAGCCTTTAAGAGACTTTTCCCTGACTGATAAGAAAGTGACCAGTGGAGTGCTTCCTTGAAGTCCCTGCTAATTACTGGGAAGTCCCTGAAAGCAGTGGCCGCAGCTGCGGTGTGCGCGCCCGGCCATCAGTCGCTGGAGTATTGATTACTGAGCAATTCTAGCCGATCGGGTTCTGGTGCTCAGAGACAATGTGCTTCCTTCACAAAACCTGTAATGAGCAGTTCTTATACAAGAGTACATTCTGCTGACATCAGATCTGTGCACTGAGATAGTACACAGGTCAATACGGATCGGATTTCCAAAACGCGAGGGTCTGAATGTCAGGCCTCTCTTTTTCTCCCTCTCCTGCCATTAGCTATTACTGGGCTCACGTTCCGTAATGCCATACGGGAGGAAAAGTCTGCTCCATTAGGCTGATTTATTCTTCAAATATGCCATGACAAATTGCTCCAACACCAGACTTATTAAATTCTTGTACATTTCAAGTTATGGGTCTCATATACTTGTAGGGCCTGCATGACGTCATAATGAAGGGGCAGAGGGTGACGGTATTGAATTTAACAGCTGTGCCCAGATGTCCTCCGTGAGGGGGCCCCCTCCCCGGCGAGAGGTCCGGGGCTGCCCAGCTCCCCACCGTGGGATCCCGGGCTCCGTGAGCGCTGGCCCCCTGCGCACGGCATCCTGCATGTAAATATAGGTGTAGGAGGATTTGAAAACATCCACGGCTTGACTCCCGGTTCAACAATTACTGGCCTTTGTCTGGAGGTTCCTGCCCTACTGTGGCAGAGCCTGTCTCCAGCGGACTAGAGCTATTTTACTTCCCTTCTCTGTAGTAACCACACCGCATTAACAATATTTGTACTACAATCACCAAGGGACCCACTTCCCAGATTCTATCACTTCTTTATCTCCTGACAAATACCTCACTATCGAACATTATTAGGTTTAGAAAATTAACCCTTCACGGTCTGGGCCGCGCGAGGCCCCACCATCCCTCCAAAGAGCCTTATCGCTAAATTTCTGCTATAATGGTTTTTCTTTTCATCACATTTTCACCAGTGGCTGTCAGGAGGCACTTGCAGATACCACGATCTTGTACTTTTGCAACGATTCTCATTAAAATGATGCCAAGGAGATCTGATGGGATTTAATAGCTTTGCCGGCCAGTTCGATATCCACGTCCATAACAGATCCTGCCAAGCCCTCCTTTTGGAGAAATTTGTATGACTTGCATTAAACTTTTCCGGGTGGTTTTAATGTGTTCCGATAAGTAAAACCCAGGTAGACACTCTGAACGCAAACGCATCCCGGAGTCCTATGCCTTTGTCAGCAACCCGACCCGCCTCGCTGTCAGGATTCTAGTTAGTATTTTCTGTAACTGTTCCTGATATTTCATGATAGTTTTGATAAGGTTATCTGTTTAAAAGAAGTCAACTGCACAACACAAAAGAAACGTGAAGTGCGCTATATTTACACTAGGGTTCTTGTTTCAAGTGCCTGTCTTTCTTTTCCTCTTTACCTATTTCTCTATTTCTAATGGGCGATGCAGCATTGACATTATTTCCCCACCAGATCATTCGCCCTGTCAATCAGTCTGTATTTTGTCTTTCGCTGTGGGCTCATTAAAACAGCTTCCTCACTCCCTCTGGACACTGCTCTATTTGCCAGCTCTGATCACGAAGCTCCTTATTTAAGAAAAATGCCAGCATCACTTGGCTCACATCAGATGCACCCCCTGACTTGTTGCCAGCTCCAGGGGAGACGTCTCACAGAGACTTTGTGCGCAGAGATGAAGTGCCTACGCGAACCCAAACTTAGGGTTTCAAACCCCTCCCACCACACGCGGGTGCCTTTTTCAGGATCTGAAGAGAACAGGGATACTCTTCCTGCCAAGCTGACTTCAGATGGCTATGGAGATCGTTCTCAAAATATATATATTTTTTTGTTTTTCGGGGTTCCCCCCAATCTCTAAGTGGGAAAGATGTTGTTCATCTTCTCCTGCTCAGATGCACGCACCCCCCCAAACCATGCCAGCTTGCCTAATTAAGAACTATCATCTTTGTGGGCTGAATTATTAATAAAAAAAAATCACATTTTAAATCAAGCCCATGCACGCACACAGGACACCAGTGTCGAACCTGCCTATGCCGGCCTCTCTCGCCTTTTAGGTCCTGATTAAAAACTTATTAAAACATTATAAATGATTAATGGGAGCACAGCTCTGAGTGGCAATGATTAGTTTTAATGCAGGTAATGCAGCTTAATGAGGGGGCACATGTGTGCAAAGCTTTAACTTCATTACCCCTGCGTGTCAACAAATACAAGAGAAATGTGTGTCCAGGTCATCCATTACTCGAAACAGCACTGAGCCTTCCCTCTTCACGTCCCTTTGTTGATAAGCCAGGAGCCATAAATTAATCCTGGTCTGTGGCTCAGGGAAGGGCCAAGGTGTTAAAATCACGGTAAACCTCGCTCAGCTCCCCACGCCACCATACAGCTGTCTGTGTGAATATTCCACAGATGATCTTTTCTGGGGCCTTCAGAACATGGGGATTTTCCCCTGGAGTTGTGGCAGGCTGTCATTGTCTGCGCGCAGAAATGAAAGCTCCCGACGTTCAGAGCCGATTGGGTTTCTTTGCTTTCTAGTTTCCAAAGGTTTGTGGAGGAGTTTGGCTCTGGTCTCCCAGACCCAAATTCGTGTTAGCACGCTGGTCCTAGATATTCGGACCTGATGCCCGCATCCCTCGTTCGGAGCGCTCGCGTCCCGCAGCGGTGAAGGCAGTGAGGGGAGAGACCGCGTCCCGGGCCCCCCAGCGAGGCCGGGCTGCAGAGGCCTATGGATGTGCCAGGCGGCGCCCAGCGGCGGGGCGAGCCCGGGGCCAGGAGGTGGCAGGCGGGGAGCAGGGGCATTCGGGAGGCGGGGAGCGGGGTGCTCGGGAGGCCGACCCCGCCCCCCCAGAGCCCACAACTGGGGGCGCGCCCCCACCCACCTTCTCACATCACCTTTCATTTTCTGTTTTTGTGATAAGCAGCTAGATCCAGGCTGATCTCCACTATCTGTTTGAAGAGTATTCAGGACTATTTGCATCATTTTATCGCTAATGTATAATATATGGCTCTAAAGTGAGCCCAAGCACTGTCTTGTTACCGAGCATAAAAAAGTAAGGGCAATAAAGACACATTAGTCCTCTCCAGCACAGCGGCTATAATGCAAGCAGGAAAGGTTGCTGCTTTGAGTTGAGAGGCAACCTTTCTGCCTGACTAAGACAATGGAAGAGTAAAGAAAATGTCAAATCAAGAAAAGCTGGATTTAGAGATGAGGCAGCCCAGAATGACGTGGGTGCCATATTTTGTGAAACTATAATGCTGTTGGCAGCAAAGATCCGTGTTTCTGATTCATCTAGTGCTGCATGGCAAAGCTTTGTCAGTCTGTGCAAGGTATAAATAATTCAGGGTGAGAGATGGCAATTACAGGGCCCTGCACAACCAAAATGAATATTTTATGAGGACTAAAACTGCTCTGGAATGAATCATACACACGGAGTCGCACACACATGGCGAGTGGGCGCACATGCCAGCCCCAAGAAGAGCACGGCCCGGCCCTACCTCCTTCCAGAGCCTCCACCAGGAACCCAGCAGCCGGAAAGCAGCAAGCACGGCCTTCCCCGCGCCAGGCCGGATGGCCCAGCCCTCATGGCTGCAGACGTGCCCCCCGCACCCAGCAAGGAGGCAAGAGATGGCGCCCCACAACCTTGACCGGCAGACCCTACAAGTTTGGTCTTTAAGGACGAGTTCTGAATTAGCACTATGGCTTTCTTATTGTTTCAACTGTTCAAACAACTCATGAGTGGGAGCTGGGGACCTTCTTCCGGTGAGAGCTGATCTGGATTTGGGCACAAGGAGGAAGGACCGTTGTGCTGGTCTCCACGAGAGGGAGGGAGCTGAGGGAAGGGTGAGCCTCCATGGGCAGCCCACCTGCACGCCCGGCCCGAGTTGCCGTTCTCCTCCGGCTCTTCCTCTGTCTTCTGGACTGAACCTTGTATGGTCTGGGTTGCCGGACTGCAGGGAGGGACCGCAGCTTTTCAAGCTTTAGGTCCAAATTCACACATAAAAGTTGCTTTCCTCACTTTGAAAAGCGGTCCCCTACTAATGGGGGTAGGATTATGCCGAAAGAGATTTTTTTAAAGGCTGAAAGGATGGTTTCATCTGTTACATTTCCTCCAAAAATGCTCCTGGTGAATGGCTAGAACAAATAACAACATTGTTCACGAGGCTGAGGCGGCCAGTCCCACTGGTGAATGGCCATTGTGTTTGTCCAGCTACTGATACCTGGGCCTTTGTGGGGGAAAGAAGGCCTGGGGCTGTGACATCAACACAGCACAAGCATCCCTCTGTGCAGACACCCCGAGCAGGTCCCCACCACGGTGGGAACAGAACACCAGATCCCTGAGAGGTGGTTTTCTTTAAATCCAGCTCCAATGCATTGTTTACGAAAACAAGGCTCTTAGGTATATTAATAATTTGATAAATAGGGATTTTCCCTTAATTATTCATGAAGAACATTTGGCAACAGTAAAATTATATTCGCAGAACAGGTTTATAAACCAGCTAATTATAAATTAAGTATGCAAGAGAAAATTGCTAACCTTGAAATTAAAATATTTTATGATTCTGCAATTACAAAAAATGTAGAAAATTATCCCAACCCCAGTGTGAGCAGGGGCCCCACAGACGACACAGCACAGGCCAGGGGAGTGACAGCAGAGCAGGTGGGCCTGGAAAAGTGCCCCCCCACCCCCGCCACGGAACCACGAGCGACGGTGGCTTCGTGGCCAACAGGCAGCGCCGCTCTGCTTGTCCTGCTCAGGTGCAACTTCGCAAGGGGACAACCTCACAAAACCGGCATCCACTGGACAAAGCAGGTGAGCATCCTTAGAAAGGCTGTGTCTGCTCTCTGGGAAGGACATGGCACATCACCTCTGCTGCTGTCACACCCCGGCATGTGGGCAGCCCGGCATGTTCCCATCGCTGAGCCCAGGGTCCACAAGGAGGCCCCTGAAGGCTCCTCGGCCCCCTCCTCACTTCACTGTCCTCCTGCTGGAGTGGCGGTCCACAGTGAGCTTGGGGTCCTGAGGGACCACACTGTTGCCCGAGGCAGAGGCATGCAGTGCCACTTGTCCCCACTAGAGGGCCTCTCGCCACGGCGTCCCGGGGGCGCTCAGGGATGCCCTTGTGCAATCAGGACACAGCTGCCCGCCTGCCAACAAACTTGGGACAGACCCTTCCTCCCAGCAGGGTCGTCTGGTCTTCCTCTCTGGCTCTTCTGCCAGCAGACTTCCTTGTCGAGGGGCTCCATCCACACCCGCCCGCCCACAACCTCTGCGGCCCCCCAGAGCTAAAGGGCCAGCAACACCCGTGCGTGAGTTTCACAAAGCCTGCCCTTCCTGGTGTGACTCGCGAGGACACACACAAGTGTGTCGCTCACTCTGCAACAACTAGAGAGCCTCACCCCTCTTTCGGGCACATGTTAAAAGATCTCAGGAAAGCAACCAGGATGAATTCACTGAAGAATATCCTGTTTAAAAAAAAAAAAAGTAGGCTGTATTCCCTAACTTCTTTTCCCGTGGCTGCGTCGCATGTAACAAAAATGCAAACTGTAGAGACCCTGTGACCACGGAGGCCAGCCTCCTGCCCCCCTACTTGACTACACCATAACTCAGTGCCTGCACGTGCCCGTTCTTCACGCTCCTGAAATCCAAGAGAAAAATGAGCAAAATCCACTTCAGTGGTTTTTTTTTTTCTTTCTTTCTTTTTGGTTATGAAGAGTCTTGACTTCCCTGAGAGTAGAGAGCCCCGTGAACTGCGCACGGAAGAGAGAAAACAGCACAGTGCACACCTTCCTGCCCCAGCCGCCGCCCTAACACTCCGAGACAGCTGCGGGTCAGGCGGCCAACCAATCGGCAGGTCTCTGGGAACTCAGATAATGAAAATTTTTTCATGTATAAAATCCTTCATCAACATGCTGGTGGCGTCATCCTGTAGTGCAGACGCTGCAACTTAAAATTAATATACAACAGAACCTTTAACGAAATGAGCATCCCTGGCTGTACGGTACACGTGCCCCTGAGCGGTGGCCAGGAGGGTCACGACCCCAGGCTCGTGCGCAGCTCTAACCCCGTCTCGCTGCCACGACCCGGAGAGCCTCAGAAACAACTGTCGCTGCCCCCCAGGGTCCCCAGGGCCCAGAAGGGACTTCAAAATTTGGAGACAAGGATGCCGCTGCCCCAATGCCAAGAGGTGGGACGCGCCCAAAAGGCAACCACCCAGCCCGGTCTCTGGCCCCGGCGTGAAGCCCCCTTCCACCAATTAGGGTAACTCCATCGGCTGGTACCTAAAGAATATTTTTATCATTTGGAATAGTCTATTTACCATTTGATAGGATACATTTCTTCCTGCACCTCTGGGATGCGCCCCAGATGTTACACAACTTCCCCTAACAATATTTAAATTGCTTACAAAGCCTCTCTAAATATTTGCTATGTATTTAGCATGCCTAAGATTTGCCCGTTATCCCAAAGTCTTTTTGTTGTAAATTGCAATTTTACAACTTCATGCTCGTGATGTATTTTGACAAAGCTCTGCTGACACCCTCTATTGGCCTCCAAAGGCAAAATAGCTGATACTCCATGAGCCACCAGAGAACTCTCAATTTGTTGTGAGGCCCGCTGCCACTTTGCCATCCTCAATCTGCATGGAAAAAGATTAAACATTCAATTTGTTACTTGATAGGCCACAAGGTTCGCCACTTACCATACAAATGGAAAACATTACTGTCATTCCTCAACTTGCTTGCCTGAGTATTTTATTATTTGTAATATTTACTTCAGGGAAATTATGATTCATGTCATATTTATCTTCATGAAAAATGAGCATCTAAATGGAAATCACCTTTTGAATGTACCAGGATATAGTGTAATACTAATATGCTTCATGAACTATAAAATTTAGTCACAGTATACGGATATATTATAGCATGACTTTAATACTCTCCCATCAAGCAAATTTTCTCTGTGTTAAGCTGATACTCTGAGCCCTGATTCCAGTTGGATAATCATTACACTTACATGATGGTACAAGTCACTGCCTGTGGATTTATGTCCCCCTCAGCTCTTTTGCATTAATCTGCCTCTGAATAAGCTATTCGCACTTCCTCCAGTGCACGCAGGAAATTGAAATAAGGTGCAAATTTGCAGGCCTTAAATCTGAGCAAGCACAGACAGATATTTTTCACCTGATACCATTCATTTGTTTCAAGTAAATACAAAAGACATTTTTTATTCTTTGTCTTTGTCCTGAGGCCGTTCTTCACGAGAACGACTGTTGTGTTTTCCCCTCCATATTTATTTCCATTTTTGCAGAAGTCAGAGTTCAATGAAGTATCTGCAATCAGCTCTGATTCGGACTCATGGTGACATCTGTACAGACGTGGGGGCCCCCGCGGGCTGCGTGCCATCCTTCGTGGCCTGCTGGCAGCAAGCACCACCGCTCAGGGGCCCACAGCCCACTTTCCAGA